>NC_134484.1:284542605-284587605 GCF_040206685.1 Ascaphus truei | reverse complement strand
TGTTCAAGTGTCAGATATCCTTCTATAATCCCTATGCTCACACAGATTTTTAACTCCCTCTAAACTGGTACCTTTCCATCCTCCTGCAAGCATGCAACCATTATATCATAACTCAAAAACAGCAAGCTTGACCCTACCTGTCCTTCTAACTATAGACCTGTCTCCCTCCTGCCTTTTGCCTCTAAACTACTCCAAACTCCTTGAACGTCTTGTATTCTCTCGATTGCTACACTTTCTCAACACCTATTCTCTTCTAGACCCTCTACAATCTGGCTTCCGCACTGCTCACTCTACTGAAACAGCCCTCACTAAAATAACCGACGACCTCCATGCTGCCAAAGACAGAGCTCATTACACTCTGCTCATATTTGACACTGTGGACCACACAGTTTCTGTATGTCTCTCTGGAATATCATCCTGGATGGCCATCCGCCGACTGAAAGTTAACATGGCAAAAACAGAGCTCCTTATACTTCCTCCGAAACCTGGCCCTACTACCTCCATCCACATTACTGTTGGAAAAACGATCATTCACCCAGTAGCCCAAGCACGCTGCATAGGATTCACATTAGATTCCTCTCTCACATTCTCCTCTCACTTTCAAAAAGTTTCTAAAACTTGTCGCTTTTTTCTCCGCAATATCACAAAGATACGCCCTTTCCTCTGTTACTCGACTGCTAAAACTCTGACTCAGGCCCTCATTCTCTCCCGTGTTGATTACTGCAACCTCCTGCTGCCTGGCCTTCCTGCCTCTCACCTGTCTCCGCTACAATTTATCCTAAACGCTGCTGCCAGAATCACTCTACTCTTTTCTAAATCTGTCTCAGCACCTCCCCTGCTGAAATCCCTCTCCTGACTTCCTATCAAATCGCACATCACACATTCAATTCTCCTCCTCACTTTTAAAGCTTTACACTCTTCTGCCCCTCCTTACATCTCAGTCCTAATTTCTCGCTATGCACCATCCCGACTCTTGCTTTCCACTCAAGGATGTCTTCTTTCTACCCCTTTGTATCTAAAGCCCTCGCCCAACTTAGATCTTTCTCACTGACTGCCTGACACCTCTGGAATGCCCTTCCCCTCAATACCCAACTAGTTCCCTCTCTATCCACCTTTAAGACCCACCTTAAGACACATTTGCTTAAAGAATCATATGAATATCACTGTGGATACATAATACATCAATCTCAGCCCCCTGCAGACGCACTTACTAGAATTCACTCCTACTGCCTCTATACGTTCCCTACCTACCAATTAGATTGTAAGCAAGCTCTTTGGAGCAGGGACTCCTCTTCCTTAATGTTACTTTTATTTCTGAAGCACTTGTTCCCATAACCTGTTATTTATATTATTTGTTATTTATATAGTCAGTGAAAAATAGGGAAAGAAATCCCCAGTACCGTGCTCAGCTATGTGGTATTCCTTTTAGAGGTAGGTATATATTATATATCATAAGAAATAGCAAATTGTAGAAGCCGTCTTCTCAGACATAAGTGCCGTGTGTTCCATAGAGCTAACCCCTTCCTCTCTGAAACGGGCGGGACCTGTGTCTACCGGTAAGATCAGTGAAAAATATCTTATTACCTAAGAACAGTTTAATGTCCCCCTAGGAAGTGTATGGGTACAAGGAACATAAGCCCCAGAGCGCAGGTGAGCGGACTGGGGTACTCACGGTTAGAAGATATCGGCTATTCCTTTGGCGTGCATCACGCTGGTAGTAGACAAATAGAAACATTCTGCGAGAGGTGAGCGGAGCACAGCAGAGCAAATGCAGGGGCTATATACCAAGGTAAATAAAAGTCCTTTATTGCATGATCGACATCATGGTGGAAGAAAGCCAATCATTGGCTACTTTGAAAAACAGAAAGATATAGTGATAAAAAATGCAGACAAAGGTGGGGCCATAGTGGTAATGAGCTCACAGGTGTACTGTTCTGAGGCAATCAGACAATTAAACGATACTGATGCATATTGTAAACTTACCAAGGATCCTACGCAGATGTATCTGAAAGAAATTGAGAAGCTTATAGATCTGGGCAGAGAGTTGAATGTTTTATCTAAACAAGAATCAGAATTTCTTTTTAACCCTTTTCCTATCATACCTATTTTTCACCATCTCCCAAAGATCCATAAGTCGCTTGTGTGTCCTCCAGGCAGACCTATAATATCTAGTATTGGATCTTTGGGAGATGGTTTATCTAGGTATGTAGATTTTTTCTTGCAGCCGTTGGTTCAACAGTTACCCTCATTTTTGAAAGATTCTTTTGATTTACTCTCAGATATAAAAAATATCACATGGTGTCACACATACACTTGGGTCACATTAGATGTGACTTCTTTATACACAGTTATTGAGCACACTAAAGGTATTAAAGCAGTCACTCATTTCTTAAACAACTCCAATCTTCACTTGGCACAAATCACGTTTATTTTGGATAGTGTATTATTTTTATTACAGCACAACTATTTCACTTTCAACAATCAATTCTATTTACAGACACAGGGCACGGCAATGGGGACTTCATTTGCACCCTCATACGCCAATTTATTTATGGGACTTTGGGAAACTCAACACATCTTTGGTGACACTAACCCGTACAGACATCACATTAAGTTTTATCGTCGCTACATTGACGACCTGTTACTAATCTGGTCTGGAGATGCACACACACTTTCACTATTTTTCACATACCTTGAATCCAACGACTGCAATCTTAGATTTACACATATGGTTCATGACCATTACATTGATTTTTTAGACCTCCACTTATATGTGGACACTGATCTTTCCATACAAACTAATATCTACAGAAAAGAAAACTCTCGCAACTCTCTGCTCAGAGCAAATAGTGCACACCCTAGACCACTCTTGAACAGCATTCCCAAGAGTCAATTCTTGCGTCTCAGGAGGATATGCTCGACAGATGCAAATTTTAATGACCAAGCAGAACAACTTATAACAAGATTCAAGGCTCGGGGTTATTCAGATAACGTTCTTGAAAGTGCATTACATAACGCCATACAATGTAAAAGAGCAGATATATTGTGCAGACATAAGAACACTAAAAAGAAAAGAAGTACTCAGGAGGGTGACATACCCATATTCATTACCACTTACTCGAGACAAGCAGGTACAATACGATCAATCCTTAACAAACACTGGGAAGTACTTAGACTAGATGGGGACCTAGATAGAGTCACACTCTCTAAACCTAAAATAGTTTACCGCAAAGCCAAATTATTGGGAGATCATGTATCACCCAGTATGTATAGAGATAGAATGGTTCCAGAGAAAGGGTTTCCTAAGGGGTTCTACAAATGTGGAACATGTAACCTTTGCAAATATGCACTCCCCATTAAAACAATGAAGAATATTTTCACGGGACATAAACATAAGATCAATTAATTTTTAACTTGTAATTCTAAGTATGTAGTCTATGTTCTTAAATGTGCATGTGGTTCTAGTTACATTGGAAGGACTATAAGACCATTAAAGATAAGAATTAGATAAATAGTTAATTAACACCTTTATTAACTGTCAAACAAGTCACGTTGTATATGTGATTACATGCGGATGTCGATATAAATATGTGGGCAGAACCATCAGATCATTGTACATTCGTATCTCAGAACATGTCAGATTAATCAATAAGAAAGATTTAGTACACTGGCGACACACTTTATTCGAGCTCGGCTAGTCCCACGAATTCGGGTATACCCGGGTGTATTGAGGATTGTGACTGTTTTCTGCCCGAGTGCATTGAGGTATTTTCCATGCAGGGATTGAAGCATTTTATTCCCGCTGGCTGCAATACTGCACAGTATATATATATATATATATACTGCATTACAATTCATGAATTTATGCCATCTGGTAGACACGCGAAGCATTGCAGCCTATTAAATCCTAATCATTATCATTTAACAGATCAGCCGCCCGTCAGCCAGGCATGAAACCAGGCTGGGAAGGCAAACTCAACGGGGCTTGTCAGAGGTGAGGAGCGGCGCATTCCAGGTATCTGCCAGGTACATACTGGGTATTTGCTCGAATAAAGTGTGTCGGTGCAGTACATCCACTATCCAAACATTTTGTACAATGTCCACTTGGTGGACTTAAAAATTTCTCATTTTGTGCGGTCGAACACGTCCCCTCTTGTATTAGGGGAGGCGATAGATTGAACCGACTAAATAAAAAGGAGATGTCATGGATATTTTCCCTGAATACTTTGCAGCCTTACGGCCTAAATGTTGAATGGGAACTGAAACATTTTCTTGGAGATTAACTGTTGCATAAAGCATATATACATATTCTTTGGTTTTATCATATGCTTCCTCTTCCTTCCCTTCCCCCCTCCCCTCTTCCCCCCTCCCCCCCTCTCCCTCCCCCCCTCTCCCTCCCCCCCTCTCCCTCCCCCCTCCCCCCCTCTCCCTCCCCCCTCCCCCTCCCCCTTCCCCCCCCTTTATTCCCCCCCCTTTCCCTCCCTCCCCCCCCCCCCTCTTCCCTTTATCTGGTTTCCCATTTATTCCTTTATACTTCATTGCATTTATTGTATTATTTCTTATTGTTTCATTACTAAGATAATTATTATGTAAATAATAAGATCAACAAGCTATTTGTTAATGACAGCTCTCTCAATTTTCTCTTGTAAAAATCAAAAATTAGGAGTCCGGGTGATTTCATAATATTATTGTTGTATTTCATTATAAACTTTATTTACATTGGTGCTTTTTTCTTTTAATGTACATGTTTTTAGTTCTTTTGACCAATATACTAGTGATTTTGGTTATACATGTATTGTATTGTATATGCTTTTTCTTGCCAAACATATAGATTGGTCATTTTTAACCCCAGCTATGTTTTTAAATTCACATGCCATTATCAGCAATGTCAGGATGTACACCTGTTACCCATTTATTTGGGGCTTGACCACAGGTGTTGTTACTTGCATTTGCTATATATGCATCATGTTTTTACAAACGGATCACTCTTTTGACAAAGGCCTGACGGGCTGAAACGCGTCAAGAGGATCCGTTTGCACTATGTTCTATTAAAGTTTCATGCCACACTGATCAGCCTTTCCTGAAGCTTTTATTCCACGGCTGTGCGGCGTACTGACCTCCCTGGGGAGGATTTCTAGTGTTCCGGTGCCTGCTGCCTGCACGCCGGGCTGTGTATGGTGTATCTGTGTCTCCCTGCTGCATCCGGAAGTACCGGCACTGCCGCCGGTCAGGTGACCACCCACCGCGATCGAGCGGGTGCAGGGTTGGCGGCAGAAGAGATTGCTGGCGACGTGAGAGGATCATCCCATCAAGAGACAACGCAGACAGAGGGACACACAGCATTGTTCATGCAGGAAGACAGACGGGCCACTTCATTACGTCCCCCAGTGCAACTGTAAGTTATCTTCCTTCAAGTTTTTCTCCAACCTCATTGTGCTTATAGCTAGCCAGTTGCAGAGAATTACATGTAATCAATAACACACTGGGGGATAGTGGCAGTTATCAACCAGATTTATTGTCAAAACACCATTTCACAGCTGCAGCTACACTTTCTGAGCGCCTGGTGGGTTAACTGGCTGTTTACCCGTTTTCACACAGTATGTATAGAGATAGAATGGTTCCAGAGAAAGGGTTTCCTAAGGGGTTCTACAAATGTGGAACATGTAACCTTTGCAAATATGCACTCCCCATTAAAACAATGAAGAATATTTTCACAGGACATAAACTTAAGATCAATTCATTTTTAACTTGTAATTCTAAGTATGTAGTCTATGTTCTTAAATGTGCATGTGGTTCTAATTACATTGGAAGGACTATAAGACCATTAAAGATAAGAATTAGAGAACATATCAGAACTATTAGAAATAAAGATGACAACTACCCAGTGGCCAGACACTTTAATAACTGTGTACAAGGTTCTATAGATCATTTAACATTTAGTGCTCTAGAACATATACCAGTTCATCCTAGAGGAGGAGACAGAGAGTCACTCCTTAACCGTCGAGAAATGCACTGGATCTATACCCTTGGGACATTGGCCCCCAAGGGTATGAACATTGACTGGGAGCTGAAACACTTTTTAAACTAAACGAAATTAATATCAAATAATCATATGCCATATAAACATCAATATCATACAGTAATTCTATACCATAATAATACAGTGTGTCTTGACACATTAAAAACATAATAAATGTAGGTATAGACATATTGTTTTGGTATACAGTAATAATACATGACAAATAGTGATAAAGGATATTTATGAAATTTTATAAGAACTGTCATAACATATATATATATATATATATATATATATATATATATATATATATATATATATATATATATATATATATATATATATATATATATATATATATATGAAAAACAAGAAAAGAAAGCGCCCGATCCTAGTGCAGCATGAAAAAATACAATTTAATAAAAATGAATATGAATAAAACCAACAAATGCGAACTCACAAACACAGGATAAATAAATGCATATAATGAGTATACTCATTCGCCAACCGCCCACGTTGTGCCTTGGATGGCGCGCCCTCTCTCTGTCTGGGTTTTCTCAGCTCTGCTGAACCGACATCCAGCAGGGGATACAGGAAAAAGCTCACCACAATGTGACCCGGAAGTCCTCCACAATGTTAGTGTATCCGGATATGAGGTCTGCAGTCCGTGACCCCGCGATGCAGGGGCTGATCAGAGAAGTCTCTCTGCACTCCCAAAGGCAGTCCGTAATGAGGTGGGCAGTGAGGATAGAGTCAAAATGTATATCACGGTGTGACAGCAGCTAAAAAACGCTCTTCTCTACGCGTTTCTTCACATAAAGTGATTTCATCAGGAGATATCTGACCAGTCTACGTCAGAACATATTTATAGTGATGAGTCAATCAACCACTTGGTAGCTTAATTAGTATAAACACATGTGTGATGACAATTAAAGGAACAAACATTAATTGAAGACAATGAGTGTCCTGTTCATAGTGCACAACACCTTGCAATATCAATTAGTTATATAATTAAAAATTGGCAGATCAATCATATTATCAAATGCCTAAAACAAGTGTAAACATGTAGTATATATAAACAATATTGCATGAATATACTATTATGATAAAATTCATTCAGGACTGCATTCAATATATTTATGGGTGTGTGAGTACTAAGAAATAATCACCAATTTATACATACACCCAGTAATGATTACTGAGAACTCAATTGGATATCCTTATTAGTGGGAATACTTGCAGCCCTGAATGTTCTCATCTATGTCAGATTGATGAATGCACAAATAAAACAATGATGTGTTCTTATTTAGAATCCTAATTGTCTGGATTCCCTAACCAACCTGTGTCAGTATATATGGGACCTCAGACATGGGCTAATAGGATCTATAGCATGATAATTAATGAATATTCATTTAGAAGAAATGAATAACCTGGAGGAAATAATTGGGGATGTGGATGTAAATCAATTATTGGATAGTTAAATGATTATATAAATGTATATATGAGTGAACTGAGGCGATAAACTTTGACCTCTGTATGTGTGTCTAATATATTGTTATATTGGAGAACTCAAGGATAAATTAGTTATATAGGTTTGGCAAAGAACCAGGAGAACTGCAGACTGGAACCTTGTATCCCACAGTCACCTGTATATCAAAATGGGAAGCAAATGCATCATAGCACCTGTGTCTCCACTGGCCAAGGAAAATAAAGAAGTGAATGAATAATAAAGAGTTATGTGAATATTAAATAAAATAAGTGTGTTATAGGTGATACTTAAACGTGATTGTGATCTTTATTGTGCTTGTTTGTGACTACTTAAATGGAATAAACATATACGAATACATGAATGTATTTCTAATGTGCGTGCTTAATGGTCAATGTCTAGTGTATATATTAAAAATCTAATTTATCAAACTATTTATGATAAGAATCATTAACCAATATGATTGTGAATGACTAATACTCAATGTGTCTATAATGTTTAAATCATGAAGAACTGAATGACCAAAAGGACACTCCCTGAGACAGATATGGAGGGAACATGACAAGCATGTTCAGACCCAGACCTCCACTTCAAGATCTTATAGGAATGAACCCTCAGATGACTGTACTTATATCAATGCAGTCATTTAACCCAGATGGACTAAGTGTATTTAAAACATAAATCCAATATGTTTCACGAAGGTTTAGGCTTTTGTGTCTGTCACCACTTAATAAAGTGGATTTTATATGTTCTATCCCCAGTATTCTAAGTGTTGCTGGGTCTTTGTTGTGTTTTAATGAGTAGTGACGTGACAGACTATGAGTTTGTAGCCCATGGATTATGTTTCTACGATGTTCTAAGAACCTAGTACTCAGGGCTCTTGCTGTACGGCCAATGTATTGTAGCCCACACGGGCACATGATGGCATAAACCACAAAACTGGTTAGACAATTGATATGACCCAGAATTGAATGGGTGGATCCATTGGAAGCAGAAATGATGGAATTGGATGTTTTTAGATGTTTGGTGTAGGTGTATTACATGCAAACATCTAAAAACATCTAAAAACATCCAATTCCATCATTTCTGCTTCCAATGGATCCACCCATTCAATTCTGGGTCATATCAATTGTCTAACCAGTTTTGTGGTTTATGCCATCATGTGCCCGTGTGGGCTACAATACATTGGCCGTACAGCAAGAGCCCTGAGTACTAGGTTCTTAGAACATCGTAGAAACATAATCCATGGGCTACAAACTCATAGTCTGTCACGTCACTACTCATTAAAACACAACAAAGACCCAGCAACACTTAGAATACTGGGGATAGAACATATAAAATCCACTTTATTAAGTGGTGACAGACACAAAAGCCTAAACCTTCGTGAAACATATTGGATTTATGTTTTAAATACACTTAGTCCATCTGGGTTAAATGACTGCATTGATATAAGTACAGTCATCTGAGGGTTCATTCCTATAAGATCTTGAAGTGGAGGTCTGGGTCTGAACATGCTTGTCATGTTCCCTCCATATCTGTCTCAGGGAGTGTCCTTTTGGTCATTCAGTTCTTCATGATTTAAACATTATAGACACATTGAGTATTAGTCATTCACAATCATATTGGTTAATGATTCTTATCATAAATAGTTTGATAAATTAGATTTTTAATATATACACTAGACATTGACCATTAAGCACGCACATTAGAAATACATTCATGTATTCGTATATGTTTATTCCATTTAAGTAGTCACAAACAAGCACAATAAAGATCACAATCACGTTTAAGTATCACCTATAACACACTTATTTTATTTAATATTCACATAACTCTTTATTATTCATTCACTTCTTTATTTTCCTTGGCCAGTGGAGACACAGGTGCTATGATGCATTTGCTTCCCATTTTGATATACAGGTGACTGTGGGATACAAGGTTCCAGTCTGCAGTTCTCCTGGTTCTTTGCCAATCCTATATAACTAATTTATCCTTGAGTTCTCCAATATAACAATATATTAGACACACATACAGAGGTCAAAGTTTATCGCCTCAGTTCACTCATATATACATTTATATAATCATTTAACTATCCAATAATTGATTTACATCCACATCCCCAATTATTTCCTCCAGGTTATTCATTTCTTCTAAATGAATATTCATTAATTATCATGCTATAGATCCTATTAGCCCATGTCTGAGGTCCCATATATACTGACACAGGTTGGTTAGGGAATCCAGACAATTAGGATTCTAAATAAGAACACATCATTGTTTTATTTGTGCATTCATCAATCTGACATAGATGAGAACATTCAGGGCTGCAAGTATTCCCACTAATAAGGATATCCAATTGAGTTCTCAGTAATCATTATTGGGTGTATGTATAAATTGGTGATTATTTCTTAGTACTCACACACCCATAAATATATTGAATGCAGTCCTGAATGAATTTTATCATAATAGTATATTCATGCAATATTGTTTATATATACTACATGTTTACACTTGTTTTAGGCATTTGATAATATGATTGATCTGCCAATTTTTAATTATATAACTAATTGATATTGCAAGGTGTTGTGCACTATGAACAGGACACTCATTGTCTTCAATTAATGTTTGTTCCTTTAATTGTCATCACACATGTGTTTATACTAATTAAGCTACCAAGTGGTTGATTGACTCATCACTATAAATATGTTCTGACGTAGACTGGTCAGATATCTCCTGATGAAATCACTTTATGTGAAGAAACGCGTAGAGAAGAGCGTTTTTTAGCTGCTGTCACACCGTGATATACATTTTGACTCTATCCTCACTGCCCACCTCATTACGGACTGCCTTTGGGAGTGCAGAGAGACTTCTCTGATCAGCCCCTGCATCGCGGGGTCACGGACTGCAGACCTCATATCCGGATACACTAACATTGTGGAGGACTTCCGGGTCACATTGTGGTGAGCTTTTTCCTGTATCCCCTGCTGGATGTCGGTTCAGCAGAGCTGAGAAAACCCAGACAGAGAGAGGGCGCGCCATCCAAGGCACAACGTGGGCGGTTGGCGAATGAGTATACTCATTATATGCATTTATTTATCCTGTGTTTGTGAGTTCGCATTTGTTGGTTTTATTCATATTCATTTTTATTAAATTGTATTTTTTCATGCTGCACTAGGATCGGGCGCTTTCTTTTCTTGTTGTTCACAGATTTCTGGGAGTTCGTTGGTCCTTGATGAGAGCAGCCAGATCCTAGCATGGACCCTTGGTTTGGTTGGGTATATTTTTACATTTTTCACATTTTTCATTTTTATTTTTATTTTCATCTTTGACACACTTAGTGTCATTTTTTCTGTATTTTTCCATTCATCATTCATTTAGTATAATTCAGGAGGGATTCATTAGTGCAGTAGTCATAACTACCAACACATGCCATTTTATTATATTTGTATTGTTCACTGGCATATATTTGTGTTTACAGCAGCTTTTTAAACATTGGCACTCAGCATTTTATTATAACATATTGCATGTATTTTTATTAGTGTGAGTCAATCATCCATAATACTGTTGCATTCACTTTTGCCATTCACCTTTGCTATATCCATTTAATACAATCATTTGGTAATTAGTCTGATTTTACACCTGAGGAGCGCAGTCTATTCTTTGTTTGTTATATATATATATATATATGTATATGAATGTCAATGAAATAGGTGACTTCTAAGGGATGTTTCACTAACATTAAATTGATATATTAAGAAATAATGTAATTCTTCTAAGTATGGATTGACATGAATATCTACTTTTGTGAATGTACACTACCTATCTTTGTATGTATCTGTTCTGTATATATATATATATGCTTATGACAAAAAATGTACTATGGTGGTTCCCAAATACCCTCTATTTAAACAAGGCTGATATAGTGAGAATTCTAATTATATGAATAATATTTAGAAGAATATACAAGTTCAACCAATGAACTAGTACTATACATATCTATCTGTATCACTATTAGGTTCTCATAGCTGTTTTACATTAACAGCTCATTTTTATTAACAGCCTATTAATAACAATAGCCTTGTTATATGATTTACATCATTTCTTTTATCTGTTACATCCTCACCACCATTTCAGCCGAGTAGATTGTTTTCTTGTGATGATACATTGTTTTTAATGTTTCCAATGTTGTGTATGCACTGTTGCTTTTATTCACACACACTTCAGCCACTCTGTTGATCAGAGACATTTCCTGCACTTCATACACATAGCAGAAGTGTTCATTCATCCCATTGGCTACATCAGACAGCCAAAGAGATTGCAGCTTGGCGAATCCGCGCGAAAATCATCTCACTGAGATCTGTTGTTAGCAGGGAGAGACCTATATTAGCAGGGCGGTTGCAGTGTGTTAAACAGTTCTCTTTGATAAAGGGCAGACGCCTGAAACGCGTAAGAGATTTTTACTTACCCACCACCATGATGTCGATCATGCAATAAAGGACTTTTATTTACCTTGGTGTATAGCCCCTGCATTTGCTCTGCTGTGCTCCGCTCACCTCCCGCAGGATTTTTCTATTTGTTATTTATATGATTACAACATGTATTACTACTGTGAAGCGCTATGTACATTTATATCGCTATATAAATTAAGACATACAATACAATACAAGACTTTCTCCGACAAACCCAGCCTGAAACTTTCAGCCTTGAAGTCTCCCGGTTCCAGCATCCCGGGAGAGGCAAAACACACATAAATCTTTGATGTCGCATAATTTGCACACAGTCACAGTAATGCAGTTAGGACATCTGGGTCCAAGAGCTGACACTCTACGACCTCAACACACAGATCAGGGGTAACCAAGTGGGCTGAACCTTTATTAGTCAGCCTGGTTAACCCTTTCACCGTTACAATGTTCATGTCCCATATTCGTTTACCAAGCTTGCTCCAGTTCCTACACATCTCTGGTAAACACAGAAATGAACTTGGCATCTTCAGAATATAAAAAGTATTTATATAGTTATCATCATTTTGGTGTTGTTTTTTTATGATTACATAAAAGTGAAAGGAAGTGAGAATAAAAACAGAAAATTGCGCCAAAACCACAATCAAATTTGATCAATTACCCAACCCACTTGAATATGTAAAAAAAGTGTGAGGAACGGGGAGTTATGCCACCTTCGGCGCACTCCCCACTTACCTCTCTCTTCGACCGGGACTCGGCTCTGCTCCCGCAATGGGCGCACATGTGCCTGCCCCCACAGGCTTGTCCGCGCTGCTCACCTTCTACCCCTGCCATCTCGGGCTGCTCCCGCTGTACCACTACATGCGCACCCTCACCGAACCAAACAGAGACGATCATGGGCACGCGTGCACATGGCCACGCGCACAGAGGTGCCTCTAGCCCTGCAGCCCTGCCTCTCTTCTATCTGAGGTCCTCCTTGCACCTGCACTCTGCCTACTCCAGCCTCTGCTGGACTCATACCCCCACGCTGCAGGTTCTCATTGGATGCTCTCACCTACTTATGCTCAGCTGTGCCACTGGCACTTTGGCTGAGCATAGTTCTAGTTGCGTTGCACTCACCTCTTCTCTGCCTCCATAGTCTTGCCTTGTCTTTCTGCTTACCTTCCTGTGTACCGACTCGGCTTTCCACGATCATCCGCTCTTCTCCTGACCTGACCTCGGCATTCGGACAAACGACTATTGCACTCTCTCCAAACCTGACCTCGGCAACCTGACAATGACGACTCTACCCTCTCCAAACCCGAACATGGCTAATAGTACCTGCAATGTTCCGCACCTCTCCAACCCTGATCCGGCTACCCCGACCAAATCTACAATCCAGATGTGACCTCGTGGCTGTGGGTGGCGTTATATCCTTTTCCATCTCAGCACCGTGGTTTCCACCTTGTTTGTGGTGAACACAGTGCGACAAAAAAGAAGTGTAACGTTACCCATTAAAGAACCAAAATAAATAAACAGAAGAATAATACAAAGTATGGATAATAGACACACTCATATACAGGCTGGTGTTGCTATGTTCCATGGGGCGGAAAAGGGGCACTGCCTTCCAAAACAAGCCACGCCCATTTCAGACAAGATAAACCCAACCTATTTCAAACTGAATGTATTGTCATATTGTATATTCAGCACATACTATATATACAGCGTAAATGTTACCCAGCCGATCACCATTACACTTGTGTGGCCGACACTTTAATGTTTGCAGCCATAGCACTCACAGTGGGTTTTATCTTCCATTCAGATGTTACAATGCTTGCAATATGTTAAATTTGCTATTTATCATATATAGAAGGTAACTGGCATCTTATAGACCTGTATATGTATTTAAAAAAAATGCTGGATTGAAAACTGAGCATAAAATTACATTTTTGGTCCTAAATTCCTAAATATCAATCACTGCATCATTATAGATGTATGTATAATTTTATTTATATAGCGCTATAAGGGAGTCAAGGAGTTAAACTCGATTTACAGGGTAGGAAAATGCAAGGGTGTTGGGTTTCATGCATGTGATGCTTGAAACTCCTGATTGAGCAGGGTGTAAAAGGCAGGAAATAGCTGCTTTTCAGAGTCCCTGTTGGAGTCTGTTGAGGAACACAGATAACAGAGCTCCCACCTGCAGGGATCAGGCTTGTTGATCAGAGGGATTTACCTTGCAACAGTGGGGAACCAAAAGCCCCACATAGCAGAGAACCGTGCACGAATAGGGCAAAAAACGTACTGGGAGAAGCAGGACTTCACCCCTGTATCTTAAAGGGCCTGGAGAAATCGGAGACGCTGAATCAGAACATTAAAACTTTCTAATAAGACTTTCTATATTGTTCCCTAGTCTTGGTACTGTTTTATATGTTTTGGGGTTAGAAACCAGATTAGCTGGTAGCCCAGTTAGAAAGGGCCGGAGTAATGTTTATTTAGTTTCCCTAAAGGGAATAGGTGTTTGTTTTATGATTTATGTTTTGCCTTAACGGTGCAGTAGCTCCAATGTTTTTGTTGTTTTTTGTGGAGAATAAAACCAGTCATTATTGTGGTTTAAAACCAGAGATGAACATGAAACACAGACAGAGCTCAATGCACATCCAGTGAAACTTTATACACAATACAGTGCCTAAATATACATGTATTGATATCTATTAAATAAAATGGTCTTTTAGTTTAACATGCACCAAAAGGAGAAAGAGATCATTTGGGCGGCAGTGTTTTGAATGACTTGTAAAGGAGAGAGGGGGGAGGAAGGGAGGTCAAATAGAAGAATGGTGTAGTAATCAATACAGGCTCGAACAGGGGCATACATTAGTATTTTAGTGGTAGTAAACATAGGAATATTACAAAGGAAGGATCTGCAAGATTTAGTAACAGTGTTTATAGTATGTGGGGAGGAGCGTGCTTGTGAGACTGGGTGAGTAGTGGGGTTATTGACTGCAATAGAAAAGGGGAAAATTGATCCTGGTTTTGGAGGGAATGAGAAGTTCTGTCTCACCTTTTTTAAGATTAAGGCTATGAAGGGCAATGCATGCCAAGATTACTGATAGGCACTCTATATATTTTGACTGCAAATGAAGTCAAGTGTGGATAAATATAACTGTCTGTCATCAGCATAAATATGACCACTGTATCCAAATGAGTCAATGAGATCACCCAGAGAGAGTATACATAGAGAGAGAGAAGAGTAAGAGATCTAAAACGTAGGGACGTCACTTTCTTAAAGGAATAAGGAGCTACTTGCGATCCCTTACTATATACCCCCCAAGGAATGATTAACCCCTTAAGTGATAATTACATGTTAATCCCATACTAGTGCATACCCAGAAAACCCACCTACAGACAGCTGTTTCGACCTTTATGGGTCTCATCAGTGTGGGGTTTTCTGGGTATGCACCTAAACACGGGCTGTGCTCAAAGCTGTGGCCATGCAGCAAGCTTAAGCCTATAGGGAACCATGTTAAAATGGGTTTTGAAGCAAAAAGTGGCACTGTGTGCTCATTTGCATGTCATTCCCCAGAATCCCTTGCTGCAGTGGAAGTGCTGTTTGCTGGGTGATAATGGTGAAAGGTGGGGCTGCAGACCTGCAGACCTGCCTAAGACATGCAGATGAGCATACAGATACTGTTGCGGCAGCTTTTATTCTAACAAATCACCGGTTTGTCCCTGGCTGGTTCCTGGAATGCGACGCTGTTCACCTGGAGCATGCCGCGTTCACCTTGCATTCCCAGCCACGGGTCATGCCCGGCTGATGCAATTATTGATAATGGTTTGGATTTTAATAGGCTGCTATGCTTCGCGTGTCCGCCAGAAGGCAGAAATTCATGAATTGTAATGCGCCGAATCAGTAATGTGTCGGCTTGCAGGTGTTTCGTTTAAAAAAGATACTGTACCACAGTGTGCTATTGTAACTTGGCCTTGGGCTTGAGACTGAAGGAAGAGGTTGCAAAAATGTATCAATTTAGGCTTTTCATATTAAAGAAAGACAAAGACCAGTTTCAGTTTCTGTTACACTATTCTTGCAGAGACCCACCATGAGTGTTCAAGTGCAGCCCGCTTTCCAAAAACCCGACAGAAGTTATGCGTATTTGATATGGGCCGCGATTAATGCAACAGAGGATAAGATGGCAACAGTTGCTCAAATTTATCATTATTTTATCGAAAACTATGACTTTTACAAATTTTCGCCAACTCCTCATACGTGGAAGCGTGCAGAAAGGAAAAGGTTATGTAGCGACCCCTGTTTTCACCGTATTGAGCCCCAATTTGTTGGAGGGTATTGGTGTGTGTCACCGGATTTTTCCCGTATCTATGATCATGGAGGCGGCAAAAGGCAAAGGGTCATGTTAAAACCAACTAAGAAGTGACAGTCGCTGCCAAGCAATACACCAGCACCAGCACCGGCACCGGCTTCCAATGACAGACCCACTGTCAGTGACAACCCTTACCCTGAGCCTGAGTCGGATTTCGCGTGCAGTTTTGATGAAGCTTGCATGTACCTTAGCGATTTCCAGCCTACAGGTGGACTAGTCCCGCTGCAAACTATCGACGTGGATGATGAAGAAAGCTGGACTGGCAGTGGACCGGCGCCGGCGCCAGCTGAATGGGAAGTTCTATGGTGAGTACTGTCTTGTTGCCGTATTATTTTGGTGGGGCTGGCTGGGTACTTCTTTAGGGGGCTGACCATTACCGTACTTTAAAACTTTTCTTTTTGTTTTTCCTCAGAAAAGAAAACGGCTAATGGGGGGATTTTGATGGATAATATTGTACTGTATGCTGATGTTTTCCGGCCGTACAGTATACTGTGTAATAAACCCGAATAAATAAAACTATGCATTTATTCTACATGTTCAGTATCGTTTCATTATGTGTCTTCTTCAGTGTATTGTACAGTGGTATACAGTGCCTAACATCTATGGGCAAAAATAATTTTATTTCTAGGTGCCCTAGAACAGAAGTTCCCACGCCAATTGCCCGTGAACTTGACCGAGGCCCTAAGTAGATCCCACGCCAATTGCACGAATATAATGTAAAATAATCCGTTCTGTGGGTCTGAGCGGGTTGAAATTTGCCTGGCCCTCATGCGGGAGGACCCTTGCCATAGTGGCAAAATATCAGCCTTGCACGACCCCCGGAAGGAAATTCCTCCAGCAGCAGCAAGAAGAGTAGCGAAGCACAGTCATAGACAAAAAGGGGGTATACGTAGGTGGTGACTAAAAAAAGTTTATTTAAACAGACATGTGTAGCTGATGGATCCTCTGGCCTTGCACGACCCCTGGAACCGGAGATACCAAAAGACAGTTTAAAAGCACATTACCAAAGTGGCTTTTTTTATGCCATGCATGTCAATGGCAGAAACCTGAACTTTAACATCACCCTGACTCCGTTCTGTTGCCACGAGAGGGTAGCAATTTGCCATGCAATCCTGCCGCAACTAGGACTACATGGTCACCGAATCTGAGCCCTATAGGTCGAACAGAAACGGAGTTGTGGGTTCCAGGTTTCTGCTCATTCTGACTTAGCCAGTTCAAAGCTTTCTCAGCCATTACGCTCAATGGTAGGACCCTCCTCGCCGGCGTGACCCTTTCTCGTCGCCATTACTGCTCGGACCCTGTTGGGGTCAAGTGAGGGTGTTCCTAACATCTAGAGGCAAAATGAATTTTATTTCTAGGTGCCCTAGAACAGAAGTTCCCACGCCAATTGCCCTAGTTCCCACGCCAATTGCGCGACCATGCAATAAAAAAACAGTGCAGCAAGCATTTGTTACTCTGTCTTTTGTTATACAGTACTATCAAAGGAGCAAATGGAAACAATGCACAGTACAGTAAGACAAATCAACATGTTCTTTTATTGGTGCATGGCATCTGGACATCTGGGGGGATGGGTGCAACGAAGGATGAGATGGGGGTTCCATGGACAGAAGCGGCATCGATGGAGAGTGGAGGAGGTGACCTGTGGATACCCGGTAGACGAGATGCGGCAGCATCGTCGAAGAGGGATGGAGAAGGTGACCTTTGGATTTCCGGGCGAGAAGCAGAGTCGTCTAAGAGCAAAGGAGAAAGTGACCCGTGGATTTCAGAGGCGGCAGCATCGTCGGATGGAACCGGAGAAGATGGGGGTGGAGAAGACGGGATGAAGATTTCCGGGACAGCTACAGCAGAGTCGTCGAAGCATATGGGAGGAAGTGGTCTGCGGATTCGATGGGTTGGCTGCCATTCGTTTTGTGTCGAGAGTACATCACCGTATATCTTCTTGACATAATGAGGCTTACGTCTAAGAAAACCCTTAACCTTTGGGGTCAGCAGAAGGTTTTCTTTATTGGCCTTAGCCTGTCGCTTTGCCCTTGGCGTGGAAACGGCAACCGCCTTTCGCTTTTTCAGCATGACAGGCATGGCAGAGGCGAGTGGGTTCTTGCGTTCATAGAAACGGGGATGCTCCATGGAAACAGGTGGCACAATGCAGTATCTGGACAAGGGCAAGTTCAGATAAAGATCATGGAGTGGTGAGCTATGCAAAGTGTGTGACCTTTTATACATGGCGACCAGGTACAGGTGTTGAAAGTGGGCGTACTCTAATGTGAGTCATTACCGTATAAATACACCATCCATTTTGTGTATTGACTGCACATAGAATACACATCGACTAAACATCGAATATACATTCTTGTGTTTGTATTTCTTTCTACTCGCAGCAATGCCTGTTAAAAAGATTTCAAAGGATCTCAGCATGCGAATTAAGGACATGTACACAAGCGGACACCGAATTGCTGCTATCCAACGCTGGTTAGCTACTTCTGACCTCGTTTTGCCATCAAGCACGGTGTGCTATCATGCACACAGAAAAAACAGAGACCGGAAAAGGGCACCAAGGGTAACAAACGCGTAATTATATTTTTAAAACTTAACAAAAAAAAATATAGAAAACTGTACTGTGCATCTACAGTACAGTTCTGTATCTACTGTAATACTGTTGTTATTTCTGTTGATTTATATTACAACATACAGTAGTTTGTCTATTTATATTTATAGTACAGCAGTATACATTTTTTGTATATTTCAATTAATCTTACAATGGTATATATAGGATGTATATTTATATTTATATTACAACAATATATTTATTTTGTATATTTATATTTATAGTACAACAGTATATATATTTTGTCTATTTATATTTATAGTACAGCAGTATACATTTTTTGTATATTTCAATTAATCTTACAACGGTATATATAGGATGTATATTTATATTTATATTACAACAGTATATTTATTTTTTATATTTATATTTATAGTACAACAGTATATATATATTTTGTCTATTTATATTTATAGTACAGAAGTATACATTTTTTGTTTATTTCAATTAATCTTACAATGGTATATACTGTATAGGATGTACTGTATATGTATATATATAGTACAATAGTATATACAGTATATTTTGTTTATTTATATTTAATGTATATTACAACATTACATTTATATACATTTTATATTGCTGCATATTAATAAATAAACACTTGGACAAGTGACTAAGAGAAGTCACTAAAAGCCCTAATAATAGCACTCAGAGTCACCATACATTGATCTGTATGGTGGAGATGGATATACAGTGAAATCACTAGGACCAAAAAGGAGGTATATAACCTCCAGCCAACGGACTACAAACACCAATTAAAACCAAAAATAATAAAATTGTATTAAATAAATGACCGACGCAACTTAACAACTATGGGGAACAAATATAAACACACACAGGATTTAAAATCCTCACGGACCGAACGGGGATGGGCTAGTAAATGGGACAGGTTTATGTGTTAATACACATTTGTATCAGATAAATACACCATACTGCTGAAGGTAGGTATATAGCTTGGTAAAGTCGCAATAGCACTGTTTTACGTATATGCTGGTGGTAGACTGAAATTCATACTATAAGTGTACAACAAAGCATGAATCCTTATTGGGGATATAACTGTTACTACCCCGTGTGTAGATGTAAATACAGTGTGTAGCGCAATAAACGGGGGTACTGCCCAACAACAGAAAACCAAACATAAGGACACCAGTAACAGTGATGTAGCTCTACTGGACAGAATAGCTTAAAATCGGCTATAACTGATCTCTAAGTGTCCAGACTGCTACCGCATAACCAAAGCAGCGTGTTGCTGTGTATGGAGAGATACTACCTTCGCTGCATGTCCCTGCCCATACAGACCGTTCTTCCTGGTGTGCGTCAAGCATCTGACGTCACCATACCCCGACGTACGTTTCACGTGCTGGGCACGCTTCTTCAGGGGGAGGAGTCACACCCCGCTATGCGAGATGCTGCTATTTTGTAGTCTGGTGGCTAGGAGGGGCTAGAGTTCCAACCAATGGTGAGTAACGGCTGGGTCTGCCTCTCAGAGTGATTCAGCTACTGGCTTAATTGCCATTTTGTAGTATAATATACAGGGGGTTACTACATCTTATGTACTCGCAGATTTATTGAGTCGTGAGTTATATTGTATTAAGGTCGCTGACACTTATATAAGCCCAAACAAGATACTTGGAGCATATCCTGATAAACTAGCATCATTGCTAGAAGGACCACAAAATAGGAATACGTCCCGATAATGACCAGCTATGTCCACAGGTGTTTGAGGACACTTAATAAAACATGTAGATACAGAGAAATCTTGGATAAACCAAAAAGCTACGTCCACAGATGTTTGAGGACACTTAAATAGAACATGTAGATACAGGTAGGTCTTGGTGTGGCTAGAGAGCTACGTCCACAGATGTTTGAGGACACTTAATAAAACATGTAGATACAGGTAGGTATTGATATGGCCAGGAAGCTACGTCCACAGATGGTTAGGGACACTTAATTTAAACATTTGGACATGAATATGATGGACTCACACTCAGGAAACTGCGTGGAAGCGTAGGATATGGGGATATGGCTATAACTAGTCCCATGTGACAGGAATGCATGCTGGCAGATCATAGTGTATACAGACTACCCAGTATATAGAATGCCAGGTGGATATTCGATGTGTTTATTGCATGATAAAAATATCTAAATGTGTGAAGAGCTGAATAAAGAATTTACTACAAATGGTGTCAGAGTGACTGAGTGAATGGATATAGGTAGATTACTAAATAACTATAGAGTGATATACGTGAGGTAATGTTAATGCACATAGTGACTCAGTGATATATAGCGTGTAGGATTGGACTGTGCTGATAGAGATCGCCCAAAATGGTCAATACGGTCTCTCTAATAATTAAGATACTCGCTATCTAATGATGTATCATACAAATGGTGAAAAAAGAAAACCTTCATTCAGTCCTGATGGAGATTGTGTATGAAGCATAAATATCCACCTGCATTCAACTTGACGGAGTCTGCGATCCCAGTCTCCTTTACGTGGTCCCCATGGGACATGTTCTATACCCGTAAATTTCAGTACTGAAGAGTCACCCTGATGGTGAGATAGTACATGTCGTGCCACCGGTGTGTCTGTTTCGTTGCGTATGGACCCTAAGTGTTCTAAAACCCTGGTTTTAAGTGGTCTATGGGTTTCTCCTATGTACTGTTTGCCACATCTGCATGTAATAAGGTATATGACTCCAGTAGTGAGACAGTTAATAAATCTCTTGATGGTATAAGTTTGCTTATTCTCTGAGTCAGAAAAGGTTTTGGTTACATGCATAGACGTGCAAGCTTTACACCGCCCACATGTATAGAAACCACAGGGTTTTGGGCCCAACCAAGTCTTGGTGCTGATGTTTTGAAAGTGACTATGCACTAATCGGTCCCTAAGGTTTTTTGGTCTTCGACAGACCATGTTAGGTGATTCTTTTAGTACTTCTGATAGATCTTTATCTTGTAGGAGAACATGCCAATGTTTTTGCAAAATCTGTCTCATCATCCCCCATTGATCATTGTATGTGCTTACAAATCTTATGGTATTTTCGAGGGTTGGCTGTATTCTTTGTCCCTTAGTCAGAAGTGTGTTCCTATCTGTTTTAAGGGCTCTCTGATATGCATTCTTTATGATGTTTTTGTTATAGCCACGATCATGAAACCTTTTCCCCATATCCTTAGATTGGTGTTTGTATTCCTGAATGTTGGTACAATTCCTCCTCAATCGAAGGAATTGTCCAGTGGGTATACTCTTTATCATATGCGGAGGGTGATGGCTTTCGGCCTTCAATAAGCTATTAGTTGATGTTGCTTTTCTAAAGATAGTTGATATCAGTTTGCCATTTACCCCCTTGGAGATAGTCAGATCTAGGAAGTTAATATTTTCCCTGTTTACCTCGTATGTAAGTTTGAGGTTGTGTTTATTGCAATTTAGTTTGCTGATGAACTCCTGTAACAATTCAGGGGTGCCACTCCACAGTAACAAGATGTCGTCTATATATCTAGACCATAGGTCTATATGGTCAGTATATCGGACGAGATCGTCCGTGAACACCACAGCTTCCTCCCACCATCCTAAATATAGGTTTGCGTATGTGGGGGCGCATGTGGTGCCCATGGCAGTGCCCTGTGTTTGATGGTATATTTTCTGGTCGAAAAGAAAATAATTTTTAGTTAGGACAAATTCCAGAAGTTGAAGAACAAACTGGTTATGTGTCTGGCAGTTAGCATCCCTGGCCTTCAGAAACAATTCCACAGTTTGAATGCCTGATTTGTGTGGTATACTGGTGTATAAGCTTTCAACATCTATTCCCACTAATAGAGTTTCAGTATCCACAATTACATCTTCAATCCTTAGTAATACATCCTTTGTATCTTTCAAATATGAGGGTAAAGTACTCACAAAGGGTCTAAGGAACCTGTCCAGGTAGACACTCGCATTGGAAGAAATGTTATTGATACCAGATACGATAGGTCTACCTGGCGGGGGGATTTTTTCCTTATGAATTTTAGGAAGATGATAAAAAGTGGCGAGCGTAGGATTTTGTATCAATACGAAGTTGTATTCTTCCTGGGAAATAACTTTTGTATCTAAACCAGATTGCAGAATGGTACGCAATTCGTTTTGAAAAATACCTGTAGGGTCAGATTGAAGGACTTTATAACAAGTTTTGTCAGATAGTAGACGAATGCTTTCAGTGGCATATGAATCTCTATCCAAAACAACAATATTCCCACCTTTGTCTGATGGTTTCAGGATTATAGTTTCATCCTTTTCAAGGTCTAGGAGTGCCTTATATTCATGATATTTAAGGTTGTATTTGATTTGTTTTGGGGGGAGATTCATAATGTCTTGTGTAACTAATTGGTTAAACACGTCTACATTGGTGCATGTTTCTGGAGGTGGGGTGAATTTGGATTTGCTCCGTAGTTCCGTAAATGGGCCCTCACCAGGAGGTCTAGTATTCTCTTGCAGTAAGCTATTCATAGATGCTAGGAGAGCATGATCTCTATGATCAAAATTTTCTATAGGGGTATCTTTGCTGGCCAGGACTTGTCGTCTCCTGAAAAACTTGTGTAATGAGAGTTTGCGTGAAAAGAGATTGAGATCTTTCATGCATTCAAAGTTATTAATTTTGTTCATTGGGCAAAATGTTAATCCTTTTGACAGGACCGTCATGTGGTCATTGTCCAGGATTTTTTTGGACAAATTGATCACCTGTGTCGTGATTTTCGGTTTCTCCTGTAGGGTCTCCTTGTCCCCTGATCTTTGTATACCCACACTGCTCGATCTCTGAGATATTCCCCTCGCCCCTCGCCTGGTCTTTCTAGTCCTCTTGACACATATTGTGGGCCTGTAAGGTCTAAAAAAGGAACAGAGGATGTGGTAGGCATAAGGTGTCTGCCATCATATCTGGCTTTAGGGTTGGCGGGGGGATGTATCAATGTCTCAGACTCGAGGTCACTGGCAGATGCCTCCCATTCAGTAGATGACTCAGCAGCCCTTGTCACTATTTTGGGCCTATTCTCTTTTTTAATTTTATATCTAAATATTTTATTCTTTTTGAAGTCTATAAAGTCTCTGGAATACTTGAGATGTTTTCTTTCTTTAATTTCTTTGGTCAATCTCTCTGTGTGTATTTGGGGTTTATTCTCCAGTTTATTAAATTCTGTATCAGACTTCCATAAATCCATAGTGGATAGAAGTGTGTCGATCTCTGCATTGACTAATTCCAACCTTTTGCTCTCTGATTCAATAAGATGTTTCATGAGTGTACGTGAGCAGTTGAGTAGAATCTTTTCCCATTCCTCTATAAATTTCGGATCTTCAATTTGGTGGGAGGGTGAAATATACACCCTTAACCCTCTTGGTACGAGGTCAGTTCTAAGATAGTTATTTAAACTAGCTATCTCCCACCAGATTTTAATTCTTGAACTATATGTTCGTTCAAGATCCGAAAAGTATTTATTGATATCATTTGTACCTATGATATTGATAGGGGTGGGGGGTGTAAGGTTGGAAAAGAGGTGTGTGGCTTCCTCCTGCCATATCTCAAAGTCAGGTTTGCGCATAAGGAAGCTAGACATCTTGTCACATACAGAGATCACCGCAGTGAGTTTTGATAATATAAACAAGAGTAATGAGACTAGTAAGTAAACCTGGCGACCCTTAATAGTAGATATTCTTAAAGTAGTACAGTGTTAACCACTCCTGGGAGCTGACGAGTCAGAGAAAAGAGATACCAAGTATCTCTAGCACTATCACACAAACACAGGGTGACTCATCGCTCTCCTAGTAGTATATGGAGATTAAAACCTCGGTGCTTAGGGAATTATAACAAATAAACACTTGGACAAGTGACTAAGAGAAGTCACTAAAAGCCCTAATAATAGCACTCAGAGTCACCATACATTGATCTGTATGGTGGACATGGATATACAGTGAAATCACTAGGACCAAAAAGGAGGTATATAACCTCCAGCCAACGGACTACAAACACCAATTAAAACCAAAAATAATAAAATTTTATTAAATAAATGACCGACGCAACTTAACAACTATGGGGAACAAATATAAACACACACAGGATTTAAAATCCTCACGGACCGAACGGTGATGGGCTAGTAAATGGGACAGGTTTATGTGTTAATACACATTTGTATCAGATAAATACACCATACTGCTGAAGGTAGGTATATAGCTTGGTAAAGTCGCAATAGCACTGTTTTATGTATATGCTGGTGGTAGACTGAAATTCATACTATAAGTGTACAACAAAGCATGAATCCTTATTGGGGATATAACTGTTACTACCCCGTGTGTAGATGTAAATACAGTGTGTAGCGCAATAAACGGGGGTACTGCCCAACAACAGAAAACCAAACATAAGGACACCAGTAACAGTGATGTAGCTCTACTGGACAGAATAGCTTAAAATCGGCTATAACTGATCTGTAAGTGTCCAGACTGCTACCGCATAACCAAAGCAGCGTGTTGCTGTGTATGGAGAGATACTACCTTCGCTGCATGTCCCTGCCCATACAGACCGTTCTTCCTGGTGTGCGTCAAGCGTCTGACGTCACCATACCCCGACGTACGTTTCACGTGCTGGGCACGCTTCTTCAGGGGGAGGAGTCACACCCCGCTATGCGAGATGCTGCTATTTTGTAGTCTGGTGGCTAGGAGGGGCTAGAGTTCCAACCAATGGTGAGTAACGGCTGGGTCTGCCTCTCAGAGTGATTCAGCTACTGGCTTAATTGCCATTTTGTAGTATAATATACACTACCGACACACTTTATTGAAGTGTGGTCGGTACCGCAAGCCGGGAAATCTCCCGGCTTGCTAGTGGCCGCCCCTCGGCGTGCCGCGCGTCATAGACGCGCGGTCACGCGTCATCGGGAGCGTGCGCCCCCTGCACGCGTGTCCAGGGGCTCCCCGAGGGAGCCCTGGTGTCCCGCGATCGCGGGACAGCGGCAGGGGGTTCCGGGGGACCCGGCGGACCCGGCAGCGGTAGGGAGAGCGCCCCGATCGGAGGGCGCTCTTCCGCTGCTTCGGCGTGCGCCCGTCACACTCGGGCGCGCGCCAGGCTACTGCTGCGGCACAGAACGGGCAAATGCTCGAATAAACTGTGCCGCAGCAGTACAGGGGGTTACTACATCTTATGTACTCGCAGATTTATTGAGTCGTGAGTTATATTGTATTAAGGTCGCTGACACTTATATAAGCCCAAACAAGATACTTGGAGCATATCCTGATAAACTAGCATCATTGCTAGAAGGACCACAAAATAGGAATACGTCCCGATAATGACCAGCTACATCCACAGGTGTTTGAGGACACTTAATAAAACATGTAGATACAGAGAAATCTTGGATAAACCAAAAAGCTACGTCCACAGATGTTTGAGGACACTTAAATAGAACATGTAGATACAGGTAGGTCTTGGTGTGGCTAGAGAGCTACGTCCACAGATGTTTGAGGACACTTAATAAAACATGTAGATACAGGTAGGTATTGATATGGCCTGGAAGCTACGTCCACAGATGGACGTAGAGCTACATCACTGTTACTGGTGTCCTTATGTTTGGTTTTCTGTTGTTGGGCAGTACCCCCGTTTATTGCGCTACACACTGTATTTACATCTACACACGGGGTAGTAACAGTTATATCCCCAATAAGGATTCATGCTTTGTTGTACACTTATAGTATGAATTTCAGTCTACCACCAGCATATACGTAAAACAGTGCTATTGCGACTTTACCAAGCTATATACCTACCTTCAGCAGTATGGTGTATTTATCTGATACAAATGTATATTAACACATAAACCTGTCCCATTTACTAGCCCATCACCGTTCGGTCCGTGAGGATTCTAAATTATGTGTGTGTTTATATTTGTTCCCCATAGGTGTTAAGTTGCGTCGGTCATTTATTTAATAAAATTTTATTATTTTTGGTTTTAATTGGTGTTTGTAGTCCGTTGGCTGGAGGTTATATACCTCCTTTTTGGTCCTAGTGATTTCACTGTATATCCATCTCCACCATACAGATCAATGTATGGTGACTCTGAGTGCTATTATTAGGGCTTTTAGTGACTTCTCTTAGTCACTTGTCCAAGTGTTTATTTGTTATAATTCCCTAAGCACCGAGGTTTTAATCTCCATATACTACTAGGAGAGCGACGAGTCACCCTGTGTTTGTGTGCATATTAATAAAACAATATAATTTCTTTACATTGTAGGGAGACAACTGTTCTGGTGGACAAAATAAGTGAGGAGAATGATGATAGGAGTGCATTAAGGGTTAAAAACACTCTGCAGGAAAAGCACAATCTGACTGTATCCGAGAGCAGCATAAACAAGATGAGACGCAGCATTGGATGGAAATATGGACGTGTGAGGTTAGTACTGGACAGTACCGGAGGTAAAAGTGTTGTTTAGGAAACTGTACTGCACTGTGCCGCAATTTTTTTTATTCCTTGTCATTACAGAGTATACCCCATGATACGGGACGCAAACAAAATCAAAAGAGTGCTCCAGGCCCAGGCCCAGGCGTGGATCAACAGCGGGGAGACTTTCCAGGATTGCATCTTCACTGATAAGTCTACTGTGTCGCTGGAGAGATTTGCAAGATTTGCGTTCCACAAAAAAGGCCGCATATCTTTGAAGCCGCGGCCAAAACACCCTGTGAAGCTGCATGTGTGGGGTGCCATCTCTAGGCGTGGACCGGGATGCATTATCATATTTGAAGGTAAAATGTATCAAATATAATGTCGCCTAATGCACTGTACTTGACTAGTGTTGCCTTACCGTATGCACTGTACTGTACTATTGAGCCCTTTTCTTTTCTTGCTATAGGAATCATGAATAAAGATTTCTTCCAAGACAACATTGTGCCCGTGATAGTGCGATACATCAGACGTGACTTTCCCAATGGGCATCGCTTTTACCAGGACAATGATCCCAAGCACACCGCGTCGACGGCGCATATCCTTGAGCGCGGCATCAACTGGGTGAAGACGCCAGCGGAGTAAGTGCAGTAGACCGTGTCCCATTTTTGTTCTACACTGTTTTTAGCTCTTTAACTAATTGTCCTTTTTTTCCAATGACAGGTCGCCAGACTTCAATCCGATCGAAATGGTCTGGCATCAGCTAAAGGACCATATCCGGAAAGTGGCGAAACCCTCCAAAAAGGACGAGTTGTTGAAAGGCATAATGAGTTTTTGGAACAATGTACTCACCGTGGAACGCTGCAATAAATATATAGACCATATTGCCACTGTGTTGCCCATTGTCATCGCGCGTAATGGGCAAGCATCAGGAAAGTAGTACTGTGCTGTAGTATTGTAAGTACAGTATGATACAGGTAAGTATGGCACAGATTGTTTCTTTCCAGATAGTAAGAGTATACAGTGGTTAGTTTTTTCTTTACAGAGAGAGCAGCACTAGCCATCAGGTTACAGTACATAGAATTTAACAGTAGTCAGAGTATACAGTAGTTCCAGTACAGTATACAGTAGACTAGTTTGACAGTACTACAGTAACTGCCTACTAACTGCTCCATTTTTTTCTTTCCAGAGAAAGCTGCACCAGCCACCTACAGTAGTTCTGCCATAATACAGTACAGTACGCACATTTAGTACAGTACAGTAACTGCACTAATTTTTGGTTTTCTTGTCGTTCCAGGAAAAAGGGTGGCCTAGGGGGAGATAGGGGTGTTGTGTCCAGTCAAATCTGCTTGATCAGTCAAATGTACAGTATATAAACAGCAGCAATGATGTACACAAAACCTCTCCTCTCTCAATGAACTACTGTACTGCAGACAGAATGAGGAAAATATAAAGACGGAAAAAATAATTTTACTATACAGTATATAGTATATACAGTATATTATACAGTACATTACAGTACTGTACTGTATATAGTATTAAATAATATTCTTATAAATGTGCATTACTCATGTTTCCCCATGTTTTACAAAGGTTTTCCAAATGGTTATCCAATTTCAAGCTGCCAAAAGAACTTAATAAAGACTGCATTATGTATTATTCCTGATTATTTTTATATTTGTATTTTTTGGTTCCTGATAAAATAAAATAAATATTTATTCACTTTCCTGCGAATCATAATCATTGACAGCCACCCCTACAGTGCACCAATGAATAAGAATGTTTTGTAAATTATATTTATATATTTATATATTTTTATTTTAAAGATATTAAAGAATGTACTGTATTGTATTTAGAACATGTGACTGTAAACCATAGTGACTGACAAATATTTTCACACCCTGATGAAATACAGTATCAGTGTACTCTCAATTCTCACAGTGCTGTACATATCAGACTTACATTTCAAATTCGAGAGGGGATTTTCCAAAGCATTACCGTTCAAACAACAGGCCTCTAAGGGTTGGAGGAGGGGGATGGTGTGATTAGACGCAGGCGTAGTGAGTTTTTGTAACTCGGCTATGGGCGGATTAAGAACACAATGGCAATATGCAGAAGGTTAATGACCCAGTGGAGAGAGGGGGTTGGTAGGATAGGGTGACTCAGCCGATTGATGCTTGGCTAGGGAGGGATTAAAAACTCTGGAGGTGTGTGGCTGAAATAGTTAACAGTAGAAAAAGAATGGTGGAGCACTGCTGGAAAAAGTAAAGGGCTGGAGGCTGGTAGCAAGTTAAAAATGCTTTAATTTAATGCATGAGTAGACCGGGCTACAAACAAAGAAGGTATCTCTAACGCGTTTCGCACTGTCAAAGCGCTTTGTCAAAGAGTAACCTTAGTGTGGGTAAGTGACTCATTTATAGATGCAGGAGTGCGGAAGTATGTTCGCGCCAAAACGGACACCCCCCGATCACGTGGTCGGGTGTAATTACGGGTGCCTGTAAGGTTAAAACAACCTCCCCCCACACATGCATGAATGAAGAGAATAATAATAGAAAAAAAAACAAATAACCACCCCCTTGCCAAGTCTCTACCTTAGCAGCTGCTTCCCTGTCACCACGGGTCTCATTCCAAAAACCAAGATGGCGATCGGAACTGAATCTACGGAAGCCCTGGATGTACATAAAAGCACACTGTGCAAAGCAGTGACTTCAAAGCAAGGAAAACTTTATCATATTTAAAATCAACACAAAGACAATATTAAAAAAAGAGCAAAAAGAAAATAAGAACAAAGAAATTATAAAACATGAATAAACTAAGTATAGATTATAAGAAACAGTATCATTATTATATATAAAGAAACACACTTTTAACCCCTAATGGTGAAAAATATATATAAATAATGTAGTGACATGGACAAAATAAATACAATAGTTCCACTAGTGAAAACCACATAAATCATGTATATATGTCATCTATCTGATTATCCTAAATATAAACATATTAATTAATAAATGGTAATAACAATGTTGAATGGAATATAAATGATAAGTCCATACATATATAAATAATTACCTAACTATGTGAACTATATATTATTGAATACAGATATAAAGTGATATTAAATACAAAATCTTTTCAATGTATAAACACATCCATAAATTAATAAAAAAATATTTTTATAATAGGAAAATAATCTAAAGCTGAAATATTTTGCAAGGATTGAAAGATATCATTAAATATACAAAACAAAAACCACAGCTGAATACTACATGTTAATGATAAATAATTAATATTTAAAGAAAATGAACCAATTCCCAATCTTGGTTGATTGCAGATGGGAAAAGTGTATCCATACTGAATATCCAGAACATCTCTCGTCAGTTGAGCATGTTCAATCTGTCTCCCCCCCGTGGGGGCATGGGAACATGCTCACAGCCGAAAAAGAGAAGCCCTGGATACCTCCCTGTGGACAATCCACAAAATGTCTAGCAACGGGATGAATGATGTTACTTTTCTTGATGGCCCTCACGTGTTCCATTATTCTTAATTTTAAAGACCTGATGGTACGGCCTATGTAGTGTTTCCCACAACCACAATGAATAATGTAAACTATATAACTTGTATTACAATTAATGAACGATGTAATCTTAATATTCTTAGTGGGTTTCACTATGTTTATGTCAGAAATACTGCACCGACACACTTTATTCGAGCAAATACCCAGTATGTACCTGGCAGATACCTGGAATGCGCCGCTCCTTACCTCTTACAAGCCCCGTTGCGTTTGCGTTCCCAGCCTGGGTTCATGCCTGGCTGACAAGCGGCTGATCTGTTAAATGATAATGATTAGGATTTAATAGGCTGCAAAGCTTCGCGTGTCTACCAGATGGCATAAATTCATGAATTGTAATGCAGTATATATATATATATATATATATATACTGTGCAGTATTGCAGCCAGCGGGAATAAAATGCTTCAATCCCTGCCTGGAAAATACCTCAATGCACTCGGGCAGAAAACAGTCACAAACCTCAATACACCCGGGTATACCCGAATTCGTGGGACTAGCCGAGCTCGAATAAAGTGTGTCGCCAGTGTAGGGGTCGCATACTGACAAATCACACAGTGACCACATTTGTAAAAACCCCTCGGAAAACTAGTAATACATGGTTGGTGGTGTGATGTAAACATTCTGGGTGAGAGAAAGCTGGCCAGTGACTTAGCCTTTTTGAATACAAATCTCGGTCCCTCACTCACTATAGGCTTCAGATCTTTATCTAATTTTAGCATATCCCAATGCTTACTGACAATCCGTCTGATAGAATCTGCCTGTCTGGATTGCTGAGTGATGAAAAATGGCCCTAGTTGACTTTTATTTTGAAAACAATCCACTTTATAACCTCTATTCCTGCGTGTTTTTTTGTTAGCCTCAATTGAGAGAAGGTCTGTCCTATTGGTGTTTTTTACTATATCCAATGCCTCCTGAATATGTAAATGTTGATAACCCCTCTCTATGAATCCATTAAAAAAATCTCTAGACTGGTTCTCAAAAGATTCCTCTGTCGAACACAGGCTTTTTAACTGTAAAAATTGGCCTTTCAAAATACCCTTCTTTAATGGCCTAGAATGGTCACTGTTGGCCATAAGGAATGCATTGCGGGAATTGGGCTTCCTGTACAAGTCTGTTTGTATATTTTTATTGGTGTTGACATACAACATTAGGTCCAAATAACAAATCTGTTGAATGTGAAAATCATAAGTGAAGGTTAAGTTGTACTCATTAATGTTTAAAGTGTTAAAAAAGGATTCAAAAGAAAGAAAGTCCCCATCCCAAATGAAAAGTAAATCATCTATATACCTCTGTAATATTTAATGTGTTTTCTAAAGTGATTAGAAGCACCATAAATGAAAGTGGATTCCCAAAGCCCCATAAATAAATTGGCATATGAGGGTGCAAATGAGGTCCCCATAGCCGTGCCCTTAAGTTGTAAGTAAAAGTGCGAATCAAAGCTAAAATAATTATGTGTCAACAAAAAAGTGATAGCATCAATCAAAAAAGTGCAAAGTGTGGTGGGTAAATCAGATAAGTGGAGAAAATATTGTATGGCCGATAAACCTTGTTCATGTATGATATTGCTGTACAGGGACATAACGTCCATGGTGGCCCAACAGAATGTCGTTTCCCATTTTACATGTTGCAAATCAGTTAACAAGTGATAGGAATCCTTAAGAAAGGAGGGTAAGGACTGGACTATAGGTTGTAAGAACCCATCCACATAACATGACACACCATCTCCCAAAGATCCAATGCTCGCCACTATGGGCCTGCCAGGTGGGCAGGTCCGTGACTTATGGATCTTTGGGAGATGGTGAAAGATGGGCACTATAGGACATTGACAAGACAGGAAGCCCAATTCTTTGTCATTCAAGACACACAACAACTTGCCCGTGTCTAGAAGTGATTGTAGTTCCCTATTGAACATAGCTGTCGGGTCCCCCGTTAACTTTTTGTAGGCACTTGAATCTCCTAATTGTCTAAGAGCTTCCTGTTTATAACCAGCAGAGGACTGTACTACAACTGCACCACCCTTGTCAGCATTTTTAATAACAATTGTATGGTCTTGCTGAAGATTAAATAATTCTATTTTTTCGTCTCTAGATAGATTCCCATGGGGTGCCGGGTTGCGTGCACAGTCCTCTGCTAGTTTTTTGAGGTCTTCCTCGACCAATCTCTCAAATGTGGCAATATAAGGCCCTTTAGAGGTATATGGAATAAAGGTAGATCTTTTCTTGAATTGTGTGTGTTGTTTAACAAAGAAATTACTAGGCACAGACTCATCATTAGGACTCAAATTTTCTTGTTCCAAAAGTAACCCTTCCATATCAGATATGGCCCATAATTCTCTAAAAGAAGTTAATGTGTGGCGTGGGTCAGGATCCAAGACCTCCCCTGTCCCAAAAGGGGCCTGGGAGGCCGAGGAAACCTGAACAACGTCACCTCTTGGGGTAAAGAATTTTTTAAGACATAACTTGCGTATGAAGCATTGTAAATCAATCATGGCATTGAAAAGTCTGAAATTATTTAGTGGTGCAAAGTTCAGTCCTTTGTTGAGGAGAGATAATTGTCCAGGGGTCAGCGTTTTACCTAAAATATTGATAACATTATTAATTTCAGATTTTAAAAATATTTCTTTCTTTTCATGGCTCTATGCATGTCCCCGCTTCTTCCTCGATCTTCTCGTCCCCTTCCAGAGCCGTTTTTTGCCTCACGATCTTTCTGCATTGGAAGCCAATAGCTGGTTTGTCCTGTAGAGTTGGATGTAGATGGATGACTTGAATCCTCTCGTGATCTACTGCTGGATCTCCATGATTCTGTATTATCATCAAAGGCCACTGATGTATTTCTGCCTTCTCCCTCAGACGTATCCGATTCAAAGCTTGATATTTCAGCTGCTCTGTTTTTTAGTATTGATTTGTTAGGATTTCTTGAAGATTTCTCTGAATCCCTGGGGACAAAGGAAGTTTTACCAGATCTACCTCTATTGTTAACAGTGTAGGATTTCCTCTGCCATACATAAATTTGATTTCTTTGTTTGTAGCCCGGTCTACTCATGCATTAAATTAAAGCATTTTTAACTTGCTACCAGCCTCCAGCCCTTTACTTTTTCCAGCAGTGCTCCACCATTCTTTTTCTACTTGGACTTACCTATACCGGAAGGAGGCACGCTGCATCTATCCAGGACTTCATGATTCATGAGTTTATTCATTGTATTTTTATTGCAGTTATATTGTATATGGCTATACATTGACTCATGCCTAGGGATTGAGGTGTGCTGTCCCATTAGTGTGTGTGGGGTGTGCTCTCTTCAGTGAGTGCACATTTCACACACCCACTGTGGTGCCTTCATACCATTATACATATATCCCACACTATGGCTATCAAGTGAGCATCTAAGCTTTTTACTGCATATGAAGTTAACTCTTTCCTGGATGCCAATGCTATACTGCACAATATCACTAAGACATTAGTAGCACCTATTGGGGATTCATTTCCCATATCCACATAAAATAGTTAACAGCACTGTAATTTCAAAAGGCAGTTCATCATAACAATTTTATGGATAAACCCCCAAAGACAACCCCCAAATACAGTACATAAAAAGCAAGTCACTTTAACTCCCTTTGCCCCATGCACCAAAAATGTTTTGTGGCAGAAGAATTTAATAAAGGCTGCAGAATGTATTATTGTGTGTTGATGGTTAGAATTGCTGTGCACTTTAAATGTTTCAACATTGTACAGTATTTGTAAATAAATGTTTTTGTACTGACTCCACCAATAAAAGAACATGTTGAATTGCCTCACATTGTTTCCATTTGCTCCTTCGAATCCCCAATAGGTGCTACTAATGTCTTAGTGATATTGTGCAGTATAGCATTGGAATCCAGGAAAGAGTTAACTTCATATGCAGTAAAAAGCTTAGATGCTCACTTGATAGCCATAGTGTGGGATATATGTAAAATGGTATGAAGGCACCACAGTGGGTGTGTGAAATGTGCACTCACTGAAGAGAGCACACCCCACACACACTAATGGGACAGCACACCTCAATCCCTAGGCATGAGTCAATGTATAGCCATATACAATATAACTGCAATAAAAATACAATGAATAAATTCACGAATCATCAAGTCCTGGATAGATGCAGCGTGCCTCCTTCCGGTATACAGTACCGACCAACTTTATTCTTACTTGGCTAGCTCCGCGAATTTCGGAATATCCCGGTGATGTGCGGTTTTGTATCGTTTTCTCCCGGGGTATATAGCGTTATATCGCGCCCATGATTAAAGCATTTTATTCTCGCTGGCTGCAATACTGCAATGCCGTGTAAAAACACATGGGGGCGTTTGCGAGCTGTTATCTTTGAAGCCGAGAAATTCATGAATTGTAATGCAGTATATACTGTATATATACAGTATATACTGTATAACACCAACCCCTATAACCCCTAACATACACATACAGTACTGTATATGCACATCAATAATACTATAGGCCGGCGGGGGCGAGATGTGTTTGCAGCAGAGAGAGAACCGCTGCTCTCTCTGCGCAAACATCGGCACATTAAAAATTATTTAAAATACATTTTTATTCATAGTGTAGATGTGCAGGGGGTCTCCGGAGATGAACCGCATTGGTTTCAGGTCCGGGGACCCCCTGCTCCCCGAGATACAGCCCCTTTCTGAGGTGCCGGTATCCCTCTGCATTTAAAGGTCCCAATCACGTGACCGCGGCCTGTAAACCAAGCAGAGGGATACGGCACCCCCTAAAGGGGCCTGTATCTCGGGGAGCAGGGGGTCCCCGGACCTAAAACCAAAACGTTTCTGCTCCAGAGACCCTCTGCACATGTACAGTATAAATAAAACACATATATAAATAAACACTCGTTCTTTACCTTTGCGGCTATGTGCTATGGAACCGAAGCAGCATTTTTGTATTTTAATAATATTGTACAGTGAGCAGGGGGTTCCCTGAGCAGAAATTAATGCTCAGGGGACCCCCTGCTCCTACACAATATTATTAAAAATACAGAAATGCTGCTTCATTACCCTAGCTGATAGCCGCTAAGGCAATGAAGGGGTTAACCCACCATGCCCGCTTTATTGTGGGTAGCGGGGGTGGGTGAAGGGGGTATTTGGCCCTTGGTGTGAGTTTAGGACTTGTGGGGGGGTTGCGGGTGCACTTAACCCCTTCACGACCGTAGCAGTTAATACCGCTACGGTCATGAAGGGTTAACCCCTACCGCTACACCCCCGCAAGCCCTAAACAACCATCATTGGGGCTAATACCCCCTTCACCCACCCCCACTACCCACAATAAAAAAACTCACACACAGCAGCCGCCCAAAAAAAATAAAAAAATCTAAATAAATAAATAAATAAATTAATATAAATAAATACATTTAAAATACATTTTTATTCATAGTGTAGATGTGCAGGGGGTCTCCGGAGCTGAACCGCATTGGTTTCAGGTCCGGGGACCCCCTGCTCCCCGAGATACAGCCCCCTTTATGAGGTGCCGGTATCCCTCTGCATTAAAGGTCCCGATCACGTGACCGCGGCCTGTAAACTAAGCAGAGGGATACCGGCACCCCCTAAAGGGGCCTGTATCTCGGGGAGCAGGGGGTCCCAGGACCTAAAACCAAAACGTTTCTGCTCCGGAGACCCCCTGCACATCTACACTATGAATAAAACACACACATCAATAAAGAATCGTTCTTTACCTTTTGTGGCTATGTGCTATGGTAATGAAGCAGCATTTCTGTATTTTTAATAATATTGTGCAGTGAGCAGGGGGTTCCCTGAGCCAGAAATTAATGCTCAGTGGACCCCCTGCTCCAGCACAATATTATTAAAAATACAGAAATGCTGCTTCATTACCATAGCTGATAGCCACTAATCAATGAAGGGTTAAGGCAGAATAAACAATAAATACATTAAATACATATTTTTAATGAGTGTGTTAAACCTCTCTGCCTTGACTGTAATCTGTGTAAAAACCCTCCCCCTATTGTGTTTGTTAAACTTACCTGCCTTGACTAATCTATGTAACCGCCCCCCTATTGTGTGTGTTAAACTTCCCTGCCTTGACTGTAATCTATGTAAAAAACCTCCCCCTATTGTATCTGCTAAACTTCCCTGCTTTGACTAATCTGTGTAAGCCCCCCTCTCCCTATTGTGTCGGCTAAATCTCCCTGCATGTGTTTCTGTGAGTGCAGTGTACTGTATGTAAATGTGGGGAGGGGGAGGGGGATCCCGTGTAAATAACCACACCCACACCCACTACCCACTACCCACAATAAAAAAAATCACACACAGCAGCAGCACAATAAATAAATATATCTAAATAAATAAATAAATAAATACATGAATATAAATAAATACATTTAAAATACATTTTTATTCATAGTGTAGATGTGCAGGGGGTCTCCGGAGCTGAACCGCGTTGGTTTCAGGTCCGGGGACCCCCTGCTCCCTGAGATACAGGCCCCTTTATGAAGTGCCGGTATCCCTCTGAATTTGAAGGTCCCGATCACGTGACCGCGGCCTGTAAACCAAGCAGAGGGATACCGGCACCCCCTAAAGGGGCCTGTATCTTGGGGAGCAGGGGGTCCCTAAAACCACAGCGGTTCAGCTCCGGAGACCCCCTGCACATCAACACTATGAATAAAATTTTATTTTAAATGTATTTATTTATATTAATTAATTAATTTATTTATTTAGATTTATTTATTAATTGTGCTGCTGCTGTGTGTGAATTTTTTGTGGGTAGTGGGGGTGGGTGAAGGGGGTATTAGCCCCAACGTTGGTTGTTTAGGGCTTGCGGGGGGGTAGCGGGTGCACTTAACCCCTTCATGACCGTTGCGGTATTAACTGCTATGGTCGTGAAGGGGTTAAGTGCACCCGCAACCCCCACAAGTCCTAAACTCACACCAAGGGCCAAACACCCCCTTCACCCACCCCCGCTACCCACAATAAAAAAAATTCACGCACAGCAGCCCCACAATTAATAAATAAATCTAAATAAATAAATAAATACATGAATATAAATAAATATATACAGTATGTATATATATATATATATATATATATTGTGACAAACGACTTACTCCGGGGCTCCGCCGTCTGTCCGGGACTGTTAGAACACGGTCTTTTAGGGTAGGTTAAATGATGAGACGTCACGTACTGTTCTTTTAAACAGGCTATGCCTGGTTAATTTAGTCCCAGGCACTGAGACTGCCACAGTGAAAACAGAAAACAAAGCCAAACAAAAAGCTGCTCATCTGAGCGATAACTTAAACTTATATATCCCTGACTCAGGGTTGGAAGTGGCTTGTCCACTTCCACCAACAAAATAAGTACCTTTGCAGTCTTAGACAAACGTACAGAATGATTGAACCTGTTTGGGGAAGAGGCTTCTCCCCCCCTCTGTAGTTTAGCAGCCTTCCAGCCTCCAGGCTCTTGGGGAGAGGGGAGAGCAAACAGGAAATCAGTCTTGCGTACCTGATTTCTAATTAGCATGACAGGTGACAGAAATCAGGCAGCAGACAAACTCTGGTCTGGATCTCTCATCCCTCAGTTACAGCGCTTGCCAAACTGTGGGATGGAGTGCATGTATTATAAGGCTGCACTCCCAGGCCAAACAGGATAGAAACTGTTCAGTATCCTGGGAGCCCTATATACGGAATTTATTACCATCCCCTGGTTTCTGTCACATATCCTCCCCCCCAGCTCAGACCTCGAGGGATGAGCGACCATGGATATTAGGGAGTGCATCCTTGACAACCCGTCAGCATTGCCATGTTTGTGCCCTGACCTGTGTTCCACAGAAAATTTAAAGGGTTGTAGGCTTAGGAACCACCTGGTCACTCTAGCATTCTTTTCCCTGTTTTGAAACACACAGGTAAGGGGTGCATGATCTGTGACCAACCGGAATTTTCTCCCCAACAGGTAGTATTTGAGCGTCTCTACAGCCCACTTTATTGCGAGACACTTTTTCTCTACTATGGAGTAATTTTTCTCCTGGGGATTTAGTTTCCTACTTAAATAAAGGATGGGGTGCTCCTCACCTTGAGACTCCTGGGAGAGTACCACCCCCAGCCCTACCTCAGATGCGTCGGTTTGGACTACGAACTCTTTGGAGAAGTCAGGTGTGACCAACACTGGTTGGGCACAGAGAGCTTCTTTCAGGCTTCTAAAGGCCTGTTCGGTTTCGGTTGAGAAGGCTGTCTTTTCTTTTGCCCTTTCTGTGAGGGGAACCTGCCAGTACCCTTTTGTTAGGTTTAGGGTTGTGAGATATCGGGCTTTGCACAGTCTCTCTACAAGTTCATCTACCCTGGGCATAGGATAAGTATCAAATTTTGACACCGCGTTTAGTTTCCGGTAGTCATTACAAAACCTTGTCGTACCATCTGGCTTTGGGACTAAGATTATAGGGCTGTTCCACCCACTTTGGGATTCCTCAATTACACCTAGTTTTAGCATTTTTTTAGCCTCTTTTTTGGCCTCTGGGATTCGGTATGGTTTAAGGTTAACACGGACCCCCGGTTCAGAGACTAGGTCATGTTCAATTACGCTAGTTCTACCTGGCTGTGTAGAGAAGATTTCTTTGTTTCTTCTCACTAAATTCTGAACCTCTCGTTTCTGATGAACGGACAGGGTTTCAGCTATGCTAACCTCTGGGTCAGTTTCTTGATTCTCTGACGGACCTGGGGGTACTAGGGTTAACAAGGCTTCTCTATCTTTCCAGGGCTTGAGTAGGTTTATATGGTAAATTTGCTCAGGTTTCCTCCTACCTGGCTGTCTTACCTTATAATTTACTTCTCCCACTCTTTCCAAGACCTCATATGGCCCATGCCATTTAGCAAGGAATTTACTCTCCACGGTGGGAAACAGAACTAGTACCCTATCACCTGGAAAAAAAATTCTGACCCTAGCACCCTTATTATACGTATTCCTCTGTGCTTCTTGAGCTTTCTCCATGTGTTCCCTCACTATGGGTAGGACTGCAGCAATGCGGTCCTGCATCTGGGCAACATGCCCTATTACACTTCTGTAAGGGGTAACCTCGTGTTCCCAAGTCTCTTTGGCTATATCCAGTAAGCCCCTTGAGTGTCGGCCATACAATAGTTCAAACGGGGAGAAACTTGTACATACACATACAAATACAAAAAATGTCCCCGGCGCAAAGTGTGGTGATGATAATTACAGTACCATATCGAAAGACAGTCCTGTTTGAAAAGTCAGTCCTGGTAGTAGAATGATTCATCAACAATGTGAGGTAGATTTTCCTCTAGGCGTGTTCCCTTATGTTGTCTGCAATGACAGATAAAGAAAACACACCATTGCGCAGTATACAGACTCAATTGCCCCAACCTGAAGAGGAAAATCCCTACTTACAGGATATTTTCTTGTACATTCGGGGGAGAGAATCTGTTCTTTAGCTCTCTTCCTCCACCTTGATCTCCACGGGCCCCTCGTGGTTCCTAAGGTGGCTCTCTTCAACTCGGTCTGCGTCGTCCCAGTAGCAGCATACACCGCAACAACCGTGGTTGGAGAAAATTGAAAGACAGCCTAGTGTACTCCGCAAATTTTATTTAACAATGTTAAAAAGCAGCGATGTTACACTCACATTTTGCGAGGGCAAACATGCCGCTCAAGAATGCCGTCCGCAGCCTATGTCCACTCGATGGTGTGTTGTTCACGACGTCGCGCGCCAACCGATGACGTCAGCGGCGCAGCGCCCGAAGTTCTCCCCACACCACGAGATGCAACGCAGGTGACAGCTTACAACGTGCACTGTACTAGGCTCCTCCTCTCTACGCGTTTCGTGATGCTATGTCACTTCCTCAGGAGATGAAGGAGTCCAGTACACTGGTGCCTTAAGTACATGCACTAAAACTTGTATCTGCCCACAAATGGGCGGCGATCATTTTCGTCACTTAACTGAGTAATTGCAGGACCAGAAACAGCTTAATTGATATACTGTGCTGTTGGGGTCAAACCAGTCCTCACTACTACCCTTTTAAAATATCAAAACATATAAAATGACTTAAAACATGTTAAAACATTAAATTAATAAAATAAACACTTATCCTATAGTTGATTACATAAACCTAATGTTTAACATTGATCATATTTACAAATTCAATAGAAAACGATAACTACATTGAAGAAAGATGAAACAAGCAGATTCTAAGGGTCTTTCAAAAAGGATGCCAGATCGAAATCAATATTTAGACCCAATGGGGACAAGGTTTTCAGGACATATATCCAATAACTTTCTCTTTTGGACAACATGCCCAGCCTGTCTCCCCCGCGCCAATTTGGTTTTAGATGTTCAATACCCATACATATAAGGCCATCAGGAATCTGATTATGCACTAGCTTGAAATGATTAGAGACGCTATGCGTCTCGAGGCCTCTCTTGATGTTGTATATATGCTCGGCAAATCGCCTCTTGAGAGGTCTCCCTGTGCGCCCTATATATTGTAGCCCACATGGGCATTGCAGTAAGTAAACACAATAATCCGTCTTACAGTTAATAAATGTTTCTATATCGTAGACCACTCCTGTTTTGTTTGATTTAAATGATTTGCCCTTAACACTATTTTTGCATCCAATACATTTGGAGAATGTATAGTATCCTTTAAGGTTACTTAGCCATGTGACATGGCGGTCTCGAAGACCATCAAAGGACAACTTGGTGATAGCCGGGACTTTAGGTTTTTTGCCCTTCTATAAACTATCTGAGGTTTTTCTGGGACAATCTCTTTGAGAACAGGGTCCCTCTGTAGTATGCCCCAATGTTTAGTGAGAACCTTTGTTATAGTGGGGGCCAGACCACTGTACTGGGTTACAAAAAATGGAAATGGGTCACTTTTCTTCATAACAGTTGTGGTCGGATCTTTACATAGAATATTTTTTCTATCTAGTTTATTAACTTCAGAAATGGCAGAGTCTACATCACACATTTTGTATTCCCTCTCGAGGAACCTATCCTTAAGGTAATTTACCTGCTGTTGGTACACTTTTTTCATTTAATCAGTTTCGCTTAACCCTTAGAGCTTGTCCCTTTGGGATGTTCCAGGGCCAGTTTGGGTGGTGATGGCTTGATGCCAATAAATAGGTATTTGCATCTACATCCTTATTATATGTTTTTGTCTGGATAGTATCATCCTCTATATACAGAGAGAGGTCAAGGAAGTTAATGATGGTATTGCTTTGATTAAATGTGAATCGCAGGTTCAGTTCATTAATATTCAAATATTGCTTGAATGCCTCAAGCTCATCCATAGGCCCCCTCCAGACACACAGCACATCATCGATGTATCTTTTCCATAGCACCAGGTTTGCCCCAAATGGGTTGGAGGTCAATATGTTATCCTCCTCCCATATGGACATGAATAGGTTCGCATAACTTGGGGCAAACCTGGTGCCCATCGCGGTGCCGCATGTCTGGAGGAAAAAATCGCCTTCATAACAAAAATAATTGTGGGTTAGGATGAACCTGATTCCATCCAAGATGAAAGTCCTTAGTTTATCATCTACAGAGTTATCCTTTTCCAGAACCCTCCTTATTGCCTCCAGTCCCATCTTGTGGTCTATTATTGTGTATAATGAGACTACGTCGCATGTTACCCAACAACATTCTTTGGACCACTTTAACTCCTGTATGGTCGTGAGTACGTGCGACGTGTCTCTCAAATAGGATGGGACCTGCTTCACATATTTCTGCAACAGAAAATCTAGAAATTGCAATAGATTTGAGGTGAGGGACCTTATTCCAGATATTATCGGTCTTCCTAGGGGCCGATTAAGATTCTTATGGATCTTCGGGATGAAATAAAATACTGGAATCCTTGGTTGTTCTATAGTGATGAATTCCAGTTCTTGTTTATTAATTACCTCATCTCTAAATCCCTGTTCTAAATGCACCAACAACTCCTTTTTAAAAAAATCCATTGGGTTGCCCTCCAGTTTCCGGTATGTGGTTGGATCACTCAAGATTCTTGATGACTCCTCTTTATAATAAGTGGAGTTCATCACAACCACCCCTCCCCCTTTGTCTGCCGCCTTGATTACAATATTTTTATTGTCCTCAAGGGATTTTATGGCTGCTTTTTCCTCTATGCTTAGATTTTGTTTGGGGCATTTGAAATCTGAACTTGCTGTTTCTAAATCTGCGATCACCATCTCCGCAAAGGTGTTGATATAGTTGCCTTTAACGGCTTTGGGGTAAAAAGTGGATGGTCTCTTAAATGATGTAAGGGGAGATTTGTCATTCCCATTGGTTAAATTGGGTTTAATGACTGCTCTACTAACGGCGTCCTTAATGAAATACTTTTTCAAAGTGATTTTTCTCACAAACTTGTGGATGTCCACAAATGTGTTAAACATATTGGGACCATTTACCGGAGCAAAATTCAAACCCCTGGATAGGACATCTAATTCTACTTGTTGTAATTGAACATCACTTATATTGAAGACATTACTTTTTACCAATCCCTTCCTCTGTCTGACCTTTTTCTTTCTCTTTCTCTTCCTTGACCCTCCTCTCTTTCCTCTGACTCTTCCAGCCTTGACCTTTTCCTTTCTACCCTTGTTTGGTCTTGTCTCCCTAGATGATTTCTGGGGCCTCTCCACCTTTCTTGAATTGGTGCTCGTCCCTGGCGGTAGTCTAAAAAAGAATTCTGTTTGGAATTATTTGTTTTCTGGCTGTTAAAGGGTCTATCTACTGGAGACCTTTCTCTATAGTTCCCATTAGTGTAATTTTGGCCAGAATGTATAACCCTACTGCTACTTGGGTTTGTCCCTTCCTGATTGATAGACCTCTTTTTATTTTTATAGGAAGGGGGGTTCTTATTAGATTTATCTAATGGTAGATTCCCACCCTTTATTTCCTTAGTGTTAACTTCAAGTTTCTCACTTCTGGTGGAATCTAACCTGTCTCTAGAATTAGCTGCAGGTGTATCTGGTTCCTGACCACTAGTTTCCACTTCACTAGCAATAATGATTTTTTCGGTCTTGCAGTTTCTTTGCCTGTTTTCATCATAGTCCCGCTTATCTCTTGCAAATTTTTTAAGTTTAGTAAGCTTGACTTCTTTCTCTGTTTTATCTATTTTTGAAATTGCTTTTTCTTCCAATAATTTGTACTCCGACCATTTCCATAAACGGTTCCATTTGCTCCTTGATTGTATTAATTTCTTTATCTAATACTTCCAGAGTCTTAGCTCTCTGCTTCAGGAGCAATTGGATAAGGTTTACCGAACATGTGTCTAGAATAAAATTCCACTCCTTTAAAAAGTTTTCATCTTCCTGATCTGATTTATATATATATAAATACTGTGTATATATATATACAGTATATAAACACACATGATGAACCAATATACAAATAAATGTAGAAGGGTTATCAAAAACATACTGTCCTACAAATAACACTTCTCCATACAGACACACTACATTACAATGAATTTCCTTTAATAATCCTAACTGATCTTACAATCTAAATCATCAAATGCCAATGAAACACCTCACATTCCAATCAATACATTGCATTTACATTGTATAAATGATGCATAAAATCTATGCACCATATACATTCTGCAAATGAATGTGAACAATATCATTGCAAGCTAAATACAAATACTGTACTCCAAACAAGTCAACTATTTTAACCAATCAAGTAAACTAAAATCAATATATAAGTACCAACCAGAAAACAAAATTTAAAACCAAAGCTAACCCTTACAATACCAAGGATTACATCTATCTAATTGTAAAAAACATTATACTGTACACACATTGAAGCATTGCAATAAACAACATACAGTACAGTACATCCCCTGTATCTCCCTGCCTTGAGTGTAATCTGTGTAAAGCCCCATCCCCCCTAATGTTTCTGTTAAATCTCCCTGCCTTGAGTGTAATCTGTTTAAAGCCCCCTCCCCCTAATGTTTCTGTTAAATCTCCCTGCCTTGAGTGTAATCTGTATAAAGCCCCCTCCCCCTATTGTGTCTGTTAAATCTCCCTGCCTGTGTTGCTGTGAGTGCAGTGTATGTAAATGTGGGGAGGAGGGGGGAGACCCGATGTGCACACTGTGAGGTCTAACCACCCTCACTACCCACATACC
>NC_134484.1:284487605-284537605 GCF_040206685.1 Ascaphus truei | reverse complement strand
CATTATTTTTGAGCTCTGTATCTCAGGGGACTTTATATGAGCGCTGCCAGTGCACTTTATAGATCTACCCCTGCTGCTACTTATCTTACATGTGCAGCTCAATTTGGGCATCACTTTATTCAGCTGATTTACAGCACATTTAAGGGTCACAACTTTATGTATTTCTAGCTATGTGCCTAACTATCTCTCATCATCATTAAGAGGTTTATGTATATTTACTACAATATATATCCACTCTTTTCCTTGTGGTCTGTATCTACTTACCATTTATATTCATTGCTACTCTTGTTCTGGATCGGCCGATCTCAGTAAACATTACTTGGGGAGAAATATTTTCCCCCTAGTTCTGTTATGTTATATTTGTAATGATATATTGTTACCCTGCTTTGGCTCTTATCAGACCAATTGTACCTCTTTGATGTTTTTACGTTGTGTTGCATAGCGATCTGACATGTGATTTGTGTGGGTCTGTCTTTTGTGTTTTTTATACTCTTTGTTAATAAAGTCCATTTCTATTTTTCACAATTCAGCATTTGAGTGCACCTTTTTGACCCTACTCTCCCTCCTTTTTAGTCATATATATATATATATATATATACACACGTTATATACACACCCATGATAAACCAATATACAGTACAAATAAATGTAAAAGGGTTATCAAAAGCACTGTCCTATAACCAAACACTTCTCCATACATACACACTAAATTAAAATCAATTTCCTTTAATATTCATAACTGATCTCTCAATCTAAATCATCACTAAACCTCTGAAAAGCCATTCCACTTACATTCCAATATAAATGATGCCTAAATATCTATGCACCATATACATTCTGCAAATTAATCAACCAAGTAAACAAAACTCAATTAGCAATCATTATTTACATCCCTAAACAATTCACACTAGATCCCGAACAATAAAACCATTAACAAATTCACGCCTAGAGCAGAACAATTAAGCCTTTGAAAAAATATAAATACCGACAAAAATACAACCTTTACAAACCAAGCCTATCCCTGACCTTCCTCAAACACACAATACAATACCAAGGAATACAGTACATCTATCTAATTTTAAAATACTTTAAACTCACAATAAAGCATACTGTAGCAGCATACACAAAATAATTTAAAACACATCTAATCCGGCTTTTAAAACAACATCATTTCTTACCCTGTACTGTACTGTATGTATATATCTCTCTAGACATATATACATACATACATACAGTGGCAAGAAATGATATACCACAAAAAAAAAAAATACACATGTTAAAAAACCTTTTGAAAAAATTAACAAGTTAAATAAAATACATTTCTTTACTGTAGTTCACTTACCATTACTTGCCCCCACCGACTCCCGTTGCGCAGCTTACTCACGAACCAATCCACGATCAGGAACCCATAAAATAAAAAACCATAAAATAATAAACATTAAACTAAAAATCCAAACCAATCCACGGGTCTTCTATTTGTAATCCATCTTTATCTTCATCTGTATTCTTCTTTCTTCTATCTCCTTCCAGCGGGGCGGGGCGGGGTCTTCTCCCCGTCTGCGGCCACGCCCTGGTCTTCTTTCTTGGCCGGAGGTCCTTCCTCCGCGGCGTCTGGCTTCAAAATGAGACGACATAGGCTTTTAAAGGCCTATGACATCACATTTTGCATCATGGTTCCCACGTTCCTGATTGGACCGTGAAAACCATGTGTTTTGGCCGACAAAAAAAAAATGATGACGTCACTTAAAGGGAATGAAAGCACAGCCAATCAGAATGGCTTTGCTTCAATTGCCTTTAAGATGACGTCATGAAAAGGCACATGGCCGTGCACACATGGTATGGTAGCCAATCAGAGCGTGGGAACTTTATCCCTACTCTGATTGGCTCTGGTATACCATGTGTCAGGGGCTTGGGGGAGAAAGGATGTGACGTCAATGAAAACCTGTCACGTGGTACGGGAGCCAATCAGAGTAGGGATGGAGTTCCCACGCCTATGGATGGATGGATGGATCCCCCGGTATCCCTCTGCTCTGCTTGGTTTACAGGCCGCGATCACGTGATCGGGCCCTTTAAACCAAGCAGAGGGATACCGGCACCCCCTAAAGGGGCCTGTATCTCGGGGAGCAGGGGGTCCCCAAACCTAAAACCAACGCGATTCAGCTCCGGAGACCCCCTGCACATCTACACTATCAATAAAAATGTATTTCAAATGTATTTATTGTCATTTATTTATTTAGATTTATTTATTTATTTTTTGGCGGCTGCTGTGCTGTGTGTGTGTATTTTTTTATTGTGGGTAGCGGGAGGGTGGGTGAATGGGGTATTAGCCCCAACGATGGTTGTTTAGGGCTTGCGGGGGGGGGGGGGGTAGCGGGAGGGCTTAACCCCTTCATGACCGTTGCGGTATTAACTGCTACGGTCGTGAAGGGGTTAAGTGCACCCGCAAACCCCCCCCCGCAAGTCCTAAACTCACACCAAGGGCCAAATACCCCCCCTCACCCATCCCCACTACACACAATAAACCGGGCACGGTGGGTTAACCCCTTCATTGCCTTAGCGGCTATTCGCTATGGTAATGACGCAGCATTTCTGTATTTTTAATAATATTGAGCAGGAGCAGGGGGGGTCCCTGAGCATTAATTTCTGGCTCAGGGAACCCCCTGCTCACTGTACAATATTATTAAAATACACAAATTATGCTTCTTTACCATAGCGCATAGCCGCTAAGGAAAAGAACGAGTGTTTATTTATACTGTATATTGTATGTGTTTTATTGATACTGTACATGTGCAGAGGGTCTCCAGAGCAGAAGCGCACAGGTTTCAGGTCTGGGGACCCCGTGCCCCCCGAGATACAGGCCCCTTTAGGGGGTGCCGGTATCCCTCTGCTCTGCTTGGTTTACAGGCCGTGATCACGTGATCGGGCCCTTTAAACCAAGCAGAGGGATACCGTCACCCCCTAAAGGGGCCTGTATCTCGGGGGGCCGGGGGTCTCCAGACCTAAAACCAACGCGATTCAGCTCTGGAGACCCCCTGCACATGTACACTATCAATAAAAATGTATTTAAAATAGTTTTTATTGTGCCGATGTTTGCGCATAGAGAGAGCAGCGGATCTCTCTCTGCTGCAAACACATCTCGCCCCCGCCGCCCATACAGTAGTATCATTTATGTATGTGCATATACAGTACTGTACTGTATGTGTACAGTACTGTATGTTAGGGCTTATAGGGGTTGTTGTTATACAGTATATATATATATATATATATATACAGTATATATACTGCATTACAATTCATTATAGGGGACGGCTTCACAGAGACCAGCTCGCAAGCACCACCATGTGTATTTTCACGGCATTGCAGTATTTCAGCAAGCCGGAATAAAAAGCTTAAATCCCTGCCGGAAAATAACGCAATGCACTCTGGCAGAAAACGATCAGAAACCTGAATACACCCGAATTCGCGGGACTAGCCGAGCTCGAATAAAGTGTGTCGCCAGTGTACACGTAAGCTTACGTGTGTCTATGTTTTGAATACAGTTTTTTTGGATTAACCTCGTGCAGTTTGCTGTCTCTTTACTGGTCCTTGGATTGGTTCGTATGCTGTATATATATATATGCAATGTATATATATAGAGTGTATATATAGTGTATATATAGTGTATATATTGTGACATAGTCCAAAGATGTTAGGCAGCTTTCTGCCCCGTTTTAGGTCAGAAAGTGCAGGACTAGTCCAAAATGATCCATTCCACAGCTTCACATTTACTCAGGCTGGTGGATGGAAAATCCAGACCACACATTACAATGTGTCTAGTTCACCCTCACCTGCTTTCCTAATCACTAGCACAGGTATTTAGAGCAGAGAGGGTTGCATTTCAGTCTCTCTTCTTAGAGCCCGGAGGCTGGGGGTTTTGCTGCTCCCCTGCATCCAGTTAGGGGAGAACGCCCCCTTCAAATATCGCAGTACCAGAGGATTTGCCTGGACACTTGGGACCGAGTTCCCACCACGAACAGATAAGTCAAACAAACGTTTATTGCTGTATCTAAAAGACTGTATGCTGTATCTAGTGACCCTAAATGAGAGGGCATTGTTTTAAGCTGGGGAACCAGGTTAGTTGGCCCAGCAGCAATTAGAGAGGCTGATTCTGCTGTGTAGTTAGATCCCTGAATGGAATAGGATTTCTTTATACAGTATGATGTATTTTTGTTTATCAAAATGACAGTGTGTGAAATATTGTAACAGTGATATGAGTAAACCGCTGAAGGTTAATATCTGAGCGCCTCCTGTCTACACTTGTTAAAGCTGCAGTCCCTTACTGGGATGAAAATAAAGCACGCAGAAGCCTGAGTTATAAACATATAAGGAGACAGAGGTTCTCCTAAAAAAGATCCCAGTTTACTGCACAACAATAATTAGGGTTCAAATACCCAACCAAGATAAGGTAGAATAGGCTCTAAAGGGTACCATTAAGTAACTGCTCCCAGCACTGTAGGAGGACAATTACCACTAAAAATGCCCATAGGCAAAAAACAATAAATACTTTAATATTAAGCAAAATTCGGCGCAGTAACACATACTCAAAACTATTATAAAAACACTTAAAACACATATATCGGGTGGTGAAGGGTTCAGGGATATCTAGGGTTAAATCCAGAATAATAAAGTATGTATCCCCTTGGACACTTGGACACTTGGGACCGAGTTCCCACCATGAACAGATAAGACAAACAAATGTTTATTGCTGTATCTAAAAGACTGTATGCCAGGCCTGCACAACTCGTAAAGTGAGAAGGGCCGAACTGCTCCAAAGAAAAAAAAATTGGGCCGCACGGGTAAAATCATCATCATCATCATCATCATCATCATTTCTCCTCCAGCACCTCTCATCATCCTCAGATATCTCCCCCAGCACCACTCATCATCATCCTCATATCACCACCAGCACCCTTCATTATCATCCTCATCTCTCCCCCAGAACCCCTCACTATCAACCTTTGTGATACTCCCCATCTATCTCTCATACCCCCATCTCTCCCCCTAACCCACACACATAATACTCCCCCTCACATCAAACACACAATAACCCCCTGCACACCACACACATCCCACCCCCCCTGCACCTCACATCATTCTCCCCCCCTGCACCTCACATCACATCACTCCCCCCACTGCACCTCACATCACTCCCCCCTGCACCTCACATCACCCCCCCTGCACCTCACATCACTCCCCCCCTGCACCTCACATCACTCCCCCCCTGCACCTCACATCACCCCCCCCTGCCCCTCACATCACTCTCCCCCCCTGCACCTCACATCACATCACTCCCCCCACTGCACCTCACATCACTCCCCCTGCACCTCACATCACTCCCCCGGCACCTCACATCACTCCCCCCTGCACCTCACATCACTCCCCCCCCTGCACCTCACATCACTCCCCCCCTGCACCTCACATCACTCCCCCCCTGAAACTCACATCACTCTCCCCCCTGCAACTCACTCCCCCCTGCACCTCACAGCACTCCCCCCTGCACCTCACAGCACTCCCACCCGCAACTCACATCACCCCCCCCTGAAACTCACCTCACTCCCCCCCCTGCACCTCACATCACTCCCCCCCTGCACCTCACATCACTCCCCCCCTGCACCTCACATCACTCCCCCTTGCACCTCACATCACTCCCCCTGCACCTCACATCACTCCCCCCCTGCACCTCACATCACCCCCCCCCCCTGCAAATCACATCACTCCCCCCCTGAAACTCACATTACTCTCCCCCCTGCCACTCACTCCCCCCTTGCACCTCACAGCACTCCCCCTGCAACTCACATCACTCCCCCCCCTGAAACTCACATCACTCTCCCCCCTGAAACTCACATCACTCTCCCCCCGTGCAACTCACATCACCCTCCCCCTCCCCACCCCCCCTGCAACGCACACCACTCTCCCCCCTCACAAGGAAAACAGAGTTGGGCCCCACAGCCCATAGCAGCAGCCCCCCAGCCCATTTCAGTAGCCCCCCCCAGTCCATTCCATTTCAGCAGTCCCCCCCAGCCCCTTCCATTTCAGCAGCCCCCCATACTGTATGTCAGCAGCCCCCCCAGCTCATTCCATGTCAGCAGCCCCCCAGCCCATTCCATGTCAGCAGCCCCCCACCCCCTCCCATGTCAACAGCCCCCACTCCTTCCCATGTCAGCAGCCCCCACCCCTCCCATGTCAGCAGCCCCCCACCCCTCCCATGTCAGCAGCCCCCCACCCATGTCAGCAGCCCCCCACCCATGTCAGCAGCCCCCCACCAATGTCAGAAGCACCCCTCCCCCCTCCCATGTCAGCTGCCCCCCACACCCTCCCATGTCAGCAGCCCCCCACCCATGTCAGCAGCCCCCCTACCATGTCAGCAGCCCCCACCCCCTCCCATGTCAGCAGCCCCCCACCCTTGTCAGCAGCCCCCCTCCCATGTCAGCAGCCCCGCAGCCCCCCTCCCATGTCAGCAGCCCCGCAGCCCCCCTCCCATGTCAGCAGCCCCTACTTACCTGCGGCGGCGGCAGGGAAGCGCGAGATATGAGTGCACTAGCAGCAGACACGGAAGTTCCGGGTCGCACTACACTACTAGAGCGCGTCTCCGTGTTGGAGGAGTGAGGAGTGAGGGGTGAGGAGGTGAGGTGGTTAGGTGAGAGCACGCAGTCCCGCACACAGACACTGCTGGAGCGCGCTCCTACTGGAACACGTCCTTTCCCTACCAGGGAAGGACGGGGGGTAAAGAATGGGGTGTAAAGAAGGGGGGTTGAAGGGGGTCCATTGCGGGCCGCACGGGGTGCCCCAGCTGGCCGCATGCGGCCCGCGGGCCGTATGTTGTGCAGCCCTGCTGTATGCTTTATCTAGTGACCCTAAATGACAGGGCATTGTTTTACGCTGGGGAACCAGGTTAGTTGTCCCAGCAGCAGTTAGAGAGGCTGATTCTGCTGTGTAGTTAGATCCCTGAATGGGATAGGATTTCTTTATATGATTTATTTTTGTTTCTCAAAATGACAGTGTGTGAAATATTATAACAGTCATATGAGTAAACCGCTGAGGGTTAATATCTGAGCGCCTCCTGCCTACACCTGTTAAAGCTGCAGTCCCTTACTGGGATGAAAATAAAGCAGGCAGAAGCCTGAGTTAAACAACGTAATGCTTTGTATGATCCGGTTATTCGTATAATTAACCCTAAAAGACTGTGGGCTCTATGCAGTAAGCGCCGAAAAAGTGCAATCGCCAAGGGTACCTTATCGGCATGATTCTGGCGATTTTCCCTCTCTGTATGCAATAAGTTCCGAATCCCTTCCGAATCAAGCCGAAAACATTTGCTCCCACTCTGCCGATGATTTGCCGATCACACACAGGTGTATCGGCGTGCATGGCGAGGTGGTGTTAGGTTCCCCAATGAAACTTCTTGCTGAATCTGCCGAAGCAAGCATGTTTTGGATTGAGCGGCCCATTTAAAGGCAGCGTGTATTTTTATTCATTCTCTGTGTTGTTGAGAGTGAGAGAGAGAGAGAGACACACACAGAGCTGGCCGATTTACATATTTCATATTGACTGAGACAGTTGTGGTGTATTGTGAGAGGTTTGTCCTGTGTTGTTTTGTTTACATCTTTGTCTTGTTTTCACTTTGTAAGTGTTCAGTGCGATTGGCTTTAAATTTCTTTTCTGCTCTTTGTGAGTGCTAGAGGTATGGCCGCAAGGCATGGGAAGAGTGATGCTGGTGTGAGTGGTACTGGTAGTCGTGTGAGTAAATGCCTTTCACATGTAATTAACTTCACTTCAGTTATTGTCACAGAAGATGTAGTTTTTCATGACAACATGTATTGTGTGTGTTGTAAACTATCAGCTAGGAGTTGTGAGGTTACAACAACCTTTCATTCATTCTTCTTTCACACTGAGTGGAAACATCATTGTTACTTCAAGCATAAACTTTTAATTATACACAAATGAAAATTTATGGAAACATGTTATGTATTACACTGTGAGAACAACTCGCATTATATTGATAAACAAGTGAAAGTTCCATGGCAGTTTATAATGTCTTTCTTTATTTGTAGAAGCAGATGTTGCCACTCAAGTACAAATTCACTCAAGTGACCATGAAGATGTTCCCACTCGTGGATAAACCCAGCATTCAAGTCCTCCTGCTCGTGACACCTACTCAGCTATTGCAGCTTCTGAAGAACGAATCTTGGGTGAAGAAAATCGCCGCCATTCAGAAATGATGTCAGTGCTTGAAAGGATGATATCACTGCAGGAAAGGACAATTTCACAAATGTCACAAATTGAAAGAGTCATCTTCCAAGTTCCTAAAGAAATACAAAATGTAAACAGGACATTACAAGCAATAGTTGTGAATCTAAGCCAAGCTAATCAGTTGAGAATTACTGCAAGAGAACAACAATTCCACTTTACCCCATCTGAGGATGGATCTTTACATGCTGCTACTTTTTCTCCAGAGTCATCAGTTCTTCATTCCCCAGTTGTGGATGATACCGGTACAGTAGGTGCAAGTTCTGTGCAGGTCCCTGTCAACATCCAACCGCTTACATCTGTTCAAAATCAGGAACGGACACCTACAAATGAGACACAAAAAAGAAAGTTAGGCCAACAATTACTACTAACCAGCTTTTGGAAAAAGATTAAAACATCAAAACAAGAAACTGCTCCAACCTCAGTCGTGCAATGTTTAGCAACTGGTTCACAACTGCCACAGGCCACACCCAGTGCCCCTGAAGTGCAAAAGCCCACACCCAGTGCCACTCAAGTGCCACAGCCCACACCCAGTGCCACTGAAGTGCCACAGCCCACACCCAGTGCCCCTGAAGTGCCACAGCCCACACCCAGTGCCCCTGAAGTGCCACAGCCAACACCCAGTGCCACTCAAGTGCCACAGCCCACACCCAGTGCCACAGAACTGCCACAGGCCAGTACAAGTCGTACAGTTAAGGCCAAAGTACTTGGCAAAGGGAAAAGGCAAACACAACAGCCAACAAGCAGGCCTGTGGCTCGCTCTCAAAAGGATAAACAAAAATAAATAATCACATTCACTAAATGTGTTGGTGTCCTGGTGGTGTTTACTGCAGACTATTTCATGCATAGTGTATGTATGGTCATGTACAGATGCTTGCTAATATTCAAGTATGTCCTTGTACACATGAATGTTTAGAAATGTTCACTGACTGAATGAAGGCATATTTAATAACATATGATTATGTATTAATCATCAGTTGATTAATGGTACAACATTACACACTTGCCATGTTTATAGAAGCTGACATTCACTTAACTCTTGTTCAAGATTAGATGTATGTGGGTTTGTTTGGTAATGTAGATAGTCATTGCATGCTAATATTATTGACATACAACTTTAAGTAACTATCCACATAACTGCATACATTTTGATGTTGTGTTTTCTGGTGTCTTAACTCTGTAACACATTACTTACCTTAATCTTCTTTCATAGTTCATAATGATGGCATGTGATCATGTATGATTTTTGGTTAGTGTGTCATGTATGATCTGTTAGTGTGTATGAATATATCTGTAGTCTCTCTGTATCTCTATGGATATATACACACACACACACACACACACACAGATATATATCTGTCACTGTTGTCCGCAAACAGGCCTTGTGTTAATGAGATATAAATTTTAGGACACTTGTTAAAATTATGGGATCAGTATGATCCAGCCCATAATTCACTCACCTGTATTTAACTTTGAAAATGATTACAACAAGGCCTACTTACACACATGAATGGCTTTAATTTAGCACTCTATATATAATATATATATATCATCAGAATTAACAGTACAGGCCTTCATGGCTCAAAAGAGACCTTGTTTGCTGTTAACTACAACTTATACACAGCTGACTCAAATAGGCCCTCAAACATACTCACCCAGTAATGTTATAAACTGTAATTAAGTGTTAATAGAATTACAACAAGGCCTGTTAGCACACAAGGCCTTCAATGTACAGATATATATATATATAAATGTACAATGTACAGATATATATATATAAAAAGTAGATTTTACCAGATTGGAGTCCGGAAAAAACGAGACAGCACACAGTCCAGTAGTTCCAATGAAGCTGTATTCAAAGTAACATGGCACCACCTCCAACGTTTCGGTCCACTCAACGTGACCTTCCTCAGGGACATCCCTGAGGAAGGTCACGTTGAGTGGACCGAAACGTTGGAGGTTGTGCCATGTTACTTTGAATACAGCTTCATTGGAACTACTGGACTGTGTGCTGTCTCGTTTTTTCCGGACTCCAATCTGGTAAAATCTACTTTTTACATGTGCATATGGGACAAGCATCAGCATCTTACTATTGTTTACAGTGTGCCAACTGAGTGTGATTTTTTAATATATATATATATATATATATATATATATATATATATATATACACTGCTGCGGCAGACTTTATTCTTACTAATCACTGGCTTGCACCTGGCATGTTCCTGGAATGTGACACTTTTCACCCGGAGCATGCCGGGCTCCTTTTGCCTTCCCAGCCAGGGGTCATGCCCGGCTGACACGCGGTTGATGTATTAATTAATAATGGTTCAGGATTTACTAGGCTGCAATGCATCGCGTGTCCGCCAGATGGCATAAACTCATGAATTGTAATGCAGTATATATATATATATATATATATACATATATATATATATACTGTATAACAACAACCCCTTTAACCCCTAACATACAGTACTGTACACATACAGTACTGTATAAGCACATCAATGATACAGTAGGCCGGCGGGGGCGAGATATGTTTTCAGCAGAGAGAGAACCGCTGCTCTCTCTGCGCAAACATCGGCACATTCAAAATTATTTAAAATATATTTTTATTCTAAGTGTACATGTGCAGGGGGTCTCCGGAGCTGAACCACGTTGGTTTCAGGTCGGGGGACCCCCTGCTCCCCGAGATACAGCCCCCTTTATGATGTGCCGGTATCCCTCTGCGTTTAAAGGTCCTGATCACGTGACCGCGGCCTGTAAAAAAAGCAGAGGGATACCGGCACCCCCTAAAGGGGCCTGTATCTCGGGGAGCAGGGGGTCCCCAGACCTAAAACCACAGCGGTTCTGCTCCGGAGACCCTCTGCACATGTACAGTATAAATAAAACACACACATCAATAAAGAATCGTTCTTTACCTTAGCGGCTATGTGCTATGGTAATGAAGCAGCATTTCTGTGTTTTAATAATATTGTACATTGATCAGGGGGTTCCCTGAGCCAGAAATTAATGCTCAGGGGCCTCCTGCTCCTGCACAATATTATAAAAAATACAGAAATGCTGCTTCATTAACATAGCGTATAGACGTTAAGGCAATGAAGGGGTTAACCCACCGTGCCCACTTTATTGTGGGTAGCGGGGGTGGGTGAGGGGGGTATTTGGCCCTTGGTGTGAGTTTAGGACTTGCGGGGGGGTTGCGGGTGCACTTAACCCCTTCACGACCGTAGCAGTTAATACCGCTACGGTCATGAAGGAATTAAACCCTCCCGCTACCCCCCCGCAATCCCTAAACAACCACAGTTGGAGCTAATACCCCCTTCACCCACTCCCACTACCCACAATAAAAAAAACTCACACACAGCAGCCGCCAAAAAATAAATAAATAAATCTAAATAAATAAATGACTATAAATAAATACATTTGAAACACATTTTTATTTATAGTGTAGATGTGCAGGGGGTCTCCGGAGCTGAACCGCGTTGGTTTCAGGTCGGGGGACCCCCTGCTCCCCGAGATACAGCCCCCTTTATGAGGTGCATTTATGAGGTGCACATGTATGTAAATGTGGGGAGGGGGATCCCATGTAAATAACCACACCCACACCCACTACCCACTACCCACGGCCCCTCCGCTGCTTTCTGCAAAACAGAGACAAAAATTAAAACATACAAAGTAATGTCCCCTAACCCCTTAATCACCGTAGCGGTTGTTAACCGCTACAGTCATTAAGGGGTTAACCCACCCTCACCCACCACTCGGGATGCCTACATACCCTCCCACACTAACCCCCCCCCGTGTGGCCTAACCACCCAGTACCCACAAGGGAGGCCTACCCACATACCGTTGGGGAAACACCCCCCCACCCCCAGTACCCACAATAAAAACAGTACAGTGACCCACAATAAACAGCATTATATTTATTAAATACATTACCCACCCCCTGTGACCCCCCATAAATACAAGATTTATCCTTTTACATACAGGGTTCATAACGCAGCCCCACGCGAGTCCCCGTTGGGCTGGCGGGGCACCTGGACAGACCTACAGTTTACCAGCAGCCCTTTTTACACAGGTTCTGGAGGCCTGCTGGTGGATCCTGCCAGCACCATGGCCCCCAGGTGGTCTCCTTGGGTCACCGTGGGCCACAATTGGGTCCCCACGGTAGGCCCGCGGATGTCTGGGAGCCCCGGGTCAGACCCACAGGTGTCTGCGGGGCCTTGGGTGGTACCCTCAGGGGTCTGAGGAACTCACAGGTGCTCACTACGGGTCCGCGGTGCCCCCACAGAAGTGGGACCACACATCATCATCCCCGCACCTACGGGTCGGCGGTGCCCCCACAGAAGTGGGACCACACATCGTCATCCCCGCAGACTACGGGTCCGCGGTGCCCCCACAGAAGTGGGACCACACATCATCATCCCCACATGTGTCACCCGTGGAACCACCAGCCTGATACCCTTGGGATACCCGAGGATACCCGCAGGTAGTCTCCAGAGGTCCCACGCAGAACCACAGAACCAACCCTGAATGTAAAAAAAATAAATCTGGCCTATACATTCAATACATACACCCTCCCCCCCAACACCTACAGTACAATAATGTGCAAAATAACTATTATCCAGATATGGATAATAGATTAATTGCCCATTATTAAAAACATTAACTAGCATATACAAATAAATAAAGTACTACTGACCTCATCAATACGAAGTGTCCGTCGCCAGCAAAATCCTTGTCTTGCCCACAACATACATAGCAAATACAAAGCCAATACATTGCAATTACATTCAGATATCAATTAACCCCTTAAACACCTTATCAGATAATAACCGCAAAGGTGATTAAGGGGTTAAGCCACAGTGGCCCGATACCCATCCTTCAACCATGAATTTGTACAGTGGCTTCATCATGCAACTATATATATATATATATATATATATATATATATATATATATATATATATATATATATATATATATATACACATGAAGGTCAGTCAGCACACTGCAGTAGAAAAGGTTATAATAGCAGATGCTAGTCCCATAGAAAATAAGTATGATACGAACCAATCCAAAGACCAGTAAAGAGACAGCACACCGCACGGGGTTAATCCAAAATATAGATTTTTGGATTAACCCCGTGCGGTGTGCTGTCTCTTTACTGGTCTTTGGATTGGTTCGTATCATATATATATATATATATATACTGTATATATATATATATATATATATATATATATATATATATATATATATATATATATCTCTGTATATATATATACAGTATATATATATATATATATATATATATATATATATATATATATATATATATATATATACACAGTATATATACACACGATGCACCAAAATACAAATAAATGTAGAAGGGTTATCAAAACTATACTGTCCTACAACCAAACACTGCTCCATACAGACACTACATTAAAATCAATTTCCTTTAATAATCCTAACTGATCTCACAATCTATATCATCACAAGCCAATGAAACACCTTACATTCCAATATAAATGATGCATAAAATCTATGCACCATATACATTTTTCAAATGAATCAACCAAGTAAACAAAAATCAATTAGCAATCATTATTTACATCCCTAAACAATTCACACTCCATCCTGAACAATGAAACAATTAACTAATTCACGCCTGGAGCAGAACAATTTAGCCTGTGAAAAAATATAAGTACCAACCAAAATCCAACCTTTAAAACCAAGGCTATCGCTGACCTCCCTCAAACACACAATACAATACCAAGGAATATATCTATCTAATTTTAAAATACTTTAAACTCACAATAAAGCATAGCAGCATAGACAAATTAATTTAAAACACATCAAATCAAGCTATTAAAACAACATCACTTCTCAAATGAATCAACCAAGTAAACAAAAATCAATTAGCAATCATTATTTACATCCCTAAACAATTCACACTCCATCCTGAACAATGAAACAATTAACTAATTCACACCTGGAGCAGAACAATTTAGCCTGTGAAAAAATACAGTACCGACCAGAATACAACCTTTAAAACCAAGGCAACACACAATACAATACCAACGATTACATCTATCTAATTTTAAAATATTTTAAACACACAATAAAGCATAGCAGCATAGACAAATTATTTTAAAACACATCAAATCAAGCTATTAAAACAACATCACTTCTCAAATGAATCAACCAAGTAAACAAAAATCAATTAGCAATCATTATTTACATCCCTAAACAATTCACACTCCATCCTGAACAATGAAACAATGAACTAATTCACACCTGGAGCAGAACAATTTAGCCTGTGAAAAAATACAGTACCGACCAGAATACAACCTTTAAAACCAAGGCAACACACAATACAATACCAACGATTACATCTATCTAATTTTAAAATATTTTAAACACACAATAAAGCATAGCAGCATAGACAAATTATTTTAAAACACATCAAATCAAGCTTTTAAAACAACATCATTTCTTACCCTGTGTGTATATATGACTCTCGAGACATATATACATACATACATACAGTGGCAAGAAATTATATACCACAAAAAAAATATACACATGTTAAAAAACCTTTTAAAAAAATTAACAAGTTAAATAAAATACATTTCTTTAGTTCACTTACCATTACTTGCCCCCACCGATTCCCGTTGCGCAGCTTACTCACGAACCAATCCATGATCAGGAACCCATAAAATAATAAACCATTAAAAAAAAACATTTAACTAAAAATCCAAATCAATCCACGGGTCTTCTATTTGTAATCCATCTTCATCTGTATTCTTCTTTCTTCTATCTCCTTCCAGCGGGGCGGGGCGGGGTCTTCTCCCCGTCTGCGGCCACGCCCTGGTCTTCTTTCTTGGCCGGAGGTCCTTCCTCCGCGGCGTCTGGCTTCAAAATGAGACGACATAGGCTTTTAAAGGCCTATGACGTCACATTTTTCGTCATGGTTCCCACGGTCCTGATTGGGCCGTGAAAACCATGTGTTTTGGCCGACAAAAAAAAAATGATGACGTCACTTAAAGGGAATGAAAGCACAGCCAATCAGAATTGCTATGCTTCAATTGCCTTTAAGGTGACGTCATGAAAAGGCACATGGCTGCCCTCACATGGTATGGTAGCCAATCAGAGCGTGGGAACTCCATCCCTACTCTGATTGGCTCTAGTATGCCATGTGACAGAGGCTTGGGGGGAAAAAGGATGTGACGTCATTGAATGCTGTTCACATGGTACTAGAGCCAATCAGAGAGTGGGAACTCCATCCCTACTCTGATTGGCTGTAGTACGTCACATTCTTTTCCCCCCCAAGCCTCTGTCACATGGTATACTAGAGCCAATCAGAGTAGGGATGGCGTTCCCATGCTCTGATTGGCTTCCATACCATGTGAGGGCGGCCATGTGGCACGGTGAGTTAACCCCTTCATTGCCTTAGCGGCTATACGCTAAGGTAATGAAGCAGCATTTCTGTATTTTTAATAATATTGTGCAGGAGCAGGGGGTCCCTGAGCATTAATTTTAATGCTCAGGGAACCCCCTGCTCACTGTACAATATTATTAAAATACAGAAATGCTGCTTCGTTACCATAGCACATAGCCGCTAAGGTAAGGAATGAGTTTTTATTTATATATGTTTTTTATTCACAGTGTAGATGTGCAGAGGGTCTCCGGAGCAGAACCGCTGTGGTTTTAGGTCCGGGGACCCCCTGCTCCCCGAGATACAGGCCCCTTTAGGGGGTGCCGGTATCCCTCTGCTTTGTTTACAGGCCGCGGTCACGTGATCGGGACCTTTAAACGCAGAGGGATACCGGCACCTCATAAAGGGGGCTGTATCTCGGAGAGGAGGGGGTCCCCCGACCTGAAACCAATGCGGTTCAGCTCCAGAGACCCCCTGTACATGTACACTATGAATAAAAATGTACAGTACTGTATGTTAGGGGTTATAGGGGACAGCTTTAAAGACAATAGCTCGCAAACGCCCCCATGCGTTTTTACATGGCATTGCAGTATTGCAGCCAGCGGGAATAAAATGCTTAAATCACAGCCGTGAATATAACGCTATATACCTCGGGAGAAAACGACACAAAACCGCACATCACCGGGGTCCTCTGAAATTCGCGGAGCTAGCCAAGTAAGAATAAATTTGGTCGCCAGTGTATATATAAATATTTATATATATATATATATATATATATATATATATATATATATATATATATATATATATATATATATATATAGATATAGATATATCTAGATATATATCTATATATCTATCTCTATATATATATCTACATATCTATATACATATATATATATCTACACACAATATATAGTTAATTATATATAGATAAATATATATATCTAATTATTTATATATATCTATATCTATGTATATATCAAGAGAGACTAACAGAGAGAGTCAAAGAGAGAGAGAAACAGAGAGAGAAACAGAGATAAACAGACAGAGAGAAAAACAGAAAAAGAGACAAACATACAGATGTGTGTGTATGGTTACATCTAGCTAAGTGTAACCAGAAATGTGTTCAGCATAGCACTGTAGATGATTTCACACACATTGTTATTGTAATTAAAAGAGTCTACTTGTTTTGCACATGTTGATATCCAAAGCCGAAAGTAAAATTTCGATTCCTGTGAAAAGAGTATCTTACCCAAAGAATTTCAGCCAATGATTGTAACAAATTTCTTGTGGGAGAAAACCTAGGCGTTTGTTGTATTATAACCTTGGAAGAAACCGCGAAGATAACATGTAACTATTCACACATTCAGCAGACATCCGTATGCGTTCAACTTCACACAACGTACACTTGGACAGAAGAAATGGCAGCAGCTTCCACATTGCACAGCCATCCACGTAAATCATACAAATTTATGATTTATGAAGCAATCGAATCAACGCCAGCGAAAAGTGCAAACGTGGCCAAAATCTATGACTTGATCAAAAAGAAATATCCATACTACCAACAACCTGACATACAACGAAATGTTAAAACTTTGGTACGATTCACTTTATCTGCAAATGAATGTTTTCAGTGTGTCCATGATTGGCTAGATCAACGATATGGATGCTGGCATGTTGCGCCATCATTTAAACTTACCATGGAACATGGAACATATCTTCTGTTAAATAGCATATTTTTGCCTAATACTAGTGACACTGAAGCCGCACCGACTGCTGCGTCTGCTGATATACCTGCACCCTCCATTCAGCCAGACCAGATGCAAGATAGACATACTGCTGCGGCCAAGTTTATTCGAGCATTTGCCCGTTCTTGGCCGCAGCAGTAGCCTGGCGCGCGCCCGAGTGTGACGGGCGCGCGCCGAAGCAGCGGAAGAGCGCCCTCCGATCGGGGCGCTCTCCCTACCGCTGCCGGGTCCGCCGGGTCCCCCGGAACCCCCTGCCGCTGTCCCGCGATCGCGGGACACCAGGGCTCCCTCGGGGAGCCCCTGGACGTGTGTGCAGGGGGCGCACGCTCCCGAAGACGCGTGACCGCGCGTCTATGACGCGCGGCACGCCGAGGGGCGGCCACTAGCAAGCCGGGAAATCTCCTGGCTTGCGGTACCGACCACACTGCAATAAAGTGTGTCGGTACTGTAACTACTATGATATGTATCCAAACTTATATGGGCAATACCAATGTGGATGGGAAAACAACCAACAACTGTACGTACCTCCGGACGTCTTGTTTGAAGAAGCTACTGCAGATCCATATGACGCCCTCATGGAGATGTGTGTTCAGGATTCAACGGTTGCCTCAATCATGGCTGATACTGTTGTGCCTTCCTGCAGCGAGCAGTTGCAGCTAAATCAGTTTTGACTTCTACAAGAATGGTAAATACAAATTTCGTTATGCCTTTACTCAAATTATATATGTCTACATTAACAAAATACACCATTTGTTAGCCAAATGAGTGGATACAGCTTAACATTGCAGACAGGCTTACATGTAGCATGCACAAAGATATTATTTCCTATAACAATATACTACATGACGAACCATTAGTACACATTGGTGACGGAGTCCTAAATCCTTGATTATTATCGCTTTTAAAGTATCATTTCAACATGTTACACTAACTGTAACACACACACACCTCATTGTTTAGCATTCAACATATAAAAATAAAGTGTCGCCCACATATGACGTGGGACCGTGGTCATGTCCCAAGGCGTCCTTAAAAAGGTTTACCGATGCAAGCCCCGCCCCCAACCGACATGCGTGTGTGAAACCGTATTGGCTGTGCCCGTTGCTTATTGTTACGGTCAGTGCAGTGTGTCATGCGTGCGCGTCGGTGGGGCGGTGCGTGCACAGCGCTGGAGGCCAATGTTAATTCAGGGGGAGTGGTGTTTGCATGCATTTCACTGTGCCTTAACATGACGTCACACGTCTTTTGTTCGCTCATTGGCTGATCGTCCGTTTTTTCCGTGGACACACGTCCGTTTACAAAGTTTAGATATGTATGTGTGTAGAAGTGATTTTGTTTCGCTTCCATATCATAACTTCCAGCCATGATATGCGTACTGCTAGCAGCACCATGGAGGGACATGTATTGAACGCACAGCGTACACATCATTTTGCGCATGCGCTAAGACTTAGTTCACACATTCGTGACGTGCGCGCGCAACAGATGTTGTGCGCGCACATTATTATGTATACAGGCACCAGAAAAATCATATCCGTAGTAATGCCAGCAACGCCATTTGAAAAATGACAGTTCTGTATCTGTAGTTTTATCCTTGCAGTTTAAACATATACGTTACTTATGCGTGAATATCCACAATCATATAGAGATGTGTTAAGCGTTGTCATGCTGAGACATATATAAATATGCCATCTTTGAACATCATGTGTTTGCTGTATTTCACAGATGTCGCGGATGAATACATGGGACCAATGTATGATTTCAGATGAGCCAATCGTTATATTAGATGATTGTGACGACGAGCGAACAACTATTATAATAAATATGTAACAATGCTTTCAATGATTGGTGTGCAGATTAACAATCACTACATAATGTTATCCTCTTATGCAAATATTTACTATGCACTTAATTAACATAATGATGTTGCTAAGCACTGAAGTTAGAACTTATATTGTTTTTTGGTTATTTTCTACTAACATTATATGTATTGCCATCTGATATATGCAACCAACATTATCACTCAGCAAACACATTAATCTACTATATATTATAATCTCACATGTGACTTGTCAAAGAATGTAAATGCTACATAACAACTCATAGACATTGTATCTGAACGTACACAATAACAATAGGGAGGTGATAGAAACTGTTTAGTCGTGTGCATTTTATATTTTCACCTAAGTTGTAGTGCTAACCTAACATGCATGAGCTAATGAATGTTAGTTAAAGATCATGAAAACATGAACATTTGTGTGTAAATTTTATTCACACGACTAACTATAGTTTAGTGTTATTATTAAACGTTCAACACATACATAGCTAAGTGAGGCCGATGATAAAAGCAACATTATTATGTTTGTTTATATTATTTCATGTAGAAATACATGCATCACACAAAAACTACAACACACACACACTCTTGCTGAAATGTGCACGTATGCAAATGTCCACTTCATTTATGTTCATATGTTGACATTAGTTATAAAGGATCATGATCATTATGAATAACTAACGTGAATGAAATAAAAATTATATTAACAACATTGTCATTGTGTTGAATGAATTAGGAAAAGTTGAGAATCCAAATAACTATACTTTGCAATGGTGTTAACATTTTGACACGTTACATGTACGTCAAATCAACACACATCTTTGACTTATACATACACATGTGACAATGTAGTAATCAACATGAAGATGAAGTGATACAACAAATAATCACATACATTGCAATGTTAATGATGTTTATAACATTGGTGTCTTTTCATACAAACATGCATTGAGTGTTAAGATCACTCATGTGCATCAATGGATGTTCTCCTCCCATAATCAATAGCTGAGCAGGGTTTATCCCCTTCTCTCCCCCCACCCCTATATTCCATGAATGGATGTTGTTACGTTTGCTAAATTACATGTTATGTAATGTCCCTAATGATTTTAAAAGACACTGCACAATAACCACCAAGTGTAGCTAAACGCACGCACACAATACAGAAACGACATGTTTCAATTGTCACATCTTTTTCATTACGTTCTGTTTATACATCCTGTAACTATACCTGTATCGAGGTTTGCACATCTTATGACAGATGTGAATTGAAATACATACCATGAGCAGTCATTGAAGTGATATACCTTGAAAAAGAAAACATGAATGAATATAAATCATGTCATGACATGTTCATTAAGGTAAGCAACACACAAAATTGACCATTTTGTGTGTGATATGAAACAACATCTATAATACGTCAAATATGATCTGAAATACACAATAGTGTACACATCATTGTGACTCACATGTCACACTGCAAAAGAAACATTGTATGTAACCATACTGCACTAGCTATTGACTATGGACATAGTAGGTTTATTGTGTATGCATAAACAAAAAGAGCATGTACATAAATTATAGATTTAGTACACATTATTTCTTCACGTACACACAACACCTTTTATTGGTAAGAAGTATAATACAACCTGTTGATGAATGACATACCGGTGCCACATGCAATTGTCCACACAGCAGAGAAGAGAAAGGTGTGCGAACCATATTCATCTGTTTCCTAAGTGAATGGTATTTGGATAAATGTATTTATCATAACAAAGAATGAATACATCTATGTAGTACTATGAACATATATGTATTTGCTTACATGAAAAATAGGTGTTTATGACATTCAGACATGTCTCAACACCACTGGCTGTTTGGTCATTGTCAGCTGGTACATTGACGGGATGCTCCTCCTCCAAACCCTGACGTATATCTGTTTGTACATTATTGCGGAGTGCCACATTGTGCAAAATGCAACATGCAATTATAATATCAGACACTTTAGCAGGCTTATATTGAAGTGCCCCACCAGTTCTATCGAGACACCAAAATCTTGTCTTGAGAAGCCCAAATGTCCTCTCTATGACGGATCGCATAGATATATGGGCAACATTGTACCTCTCCTCTGCTTCACTTTGAGTGTTTGCCACATTGGTCTACAGCCCCGGCCTAATTCCGTATCCTGAGTCACCTATAATCCATCGTGCACAAATATGAAACAATTAGTGTTAACATTATTACATACAACATTTCCTAGAAAACCAAGAGTTGTTTGTTAACACATCATAATATGTACTCACCCACCAGCCAACCAGGTCCAAAATAGCCTTTTTCGAAAGCATGGAAGACTGATGAGTTTCTCAGGATAGAGGAATCGTGATTGGAACCAGGGAATTTGGCTACCACATGCATAATCTTCATCGTGGCATGGCATACCACCTGTACATTTAGGGAATGGTAATGCGTACGGTTGCGGTAAGCATGCTCACTCTGACTAGACGGGATCAAAGCAACATGGGTGCAATCGATTGCACCCATCACACATGGTATCCCGGCTATGGTATAAAAGCCACTCCTGACTTCCAGCCACTCTGTGTGCTCTGTAGGAAAATTAATATAATTCCTAGTGCACATAGAAACTGGGTAAAGGCCCGCGAGAATGTATATTGCGAGCCCCCGCCCACTATGCCCACAGTTGTCTGGAATGACGCGGAAGCAAGATAATGTAATGAGCATTTTAACAAGCCCAGGGACTGCACGACCTCTGGCTGTCACAAAATCTAAATCTCCCCGTATCTCTTCATAAAGAGCTAAGATTGCTGCTGAACTCAAACGATAGCGATTTACAATCTCCTCCTCACTCATCCCATCCAACAGGGTTCTCTCCCTGTACAAACGAGGATGAGGCACAACTTCTCTCCTCTCTCTTCTCCTCTCATCTCCTTGCCCTCTCCCTGTCCCTCTCCCTCTCCTGTCCGCGTGCCTGTCCCTGTCACTGTCCCTGCCACTGTCCCTGCCTCTGTCCCTGTCCCTTCCTTGGCCTGTGACATCCTCTCCATCAGCAAGCCTCTCGTCCAATAGAATGTTCCTCCGTCTCATAAACATTCGCATCATTTTCAGGTCTTTAGCTGTGAATGAGCAGGTAATTGCCCTCCTTTAAATACCTATGTGATGATGTCAGGTTACTTGCTGAAGTGCAAGGTGTTACATTAACATTTCCCAGTAGTTCACTCCCAACGTGTATCCATTAGCAATTAAAATAATTATTTATGTGTGTTCACCAGGCAATCATGATATTTGAGAATGATGTAACGTTAAGCTTTGTACAAGCATTTATTGTCAAGTATTTCTGGAATGTGTAATGCATGTACCACTTCTGAACGCAACACTCAGTTATCTAATTAGGATACAACCATGACATTGACGTTGAGAAACTACGTTGCAACATGTGTAATTTGGCATGTTATTGTCACCTGATCACATGAAGTTTTGTAATGTGCATATGCATAATTTAATGGCATCAGGATAGTTGCTATTGATTCAGTTTCAATCGTGTAAAAATGAGTAACTATTATAGATGTGTGTATAAGTTAGCATGAAGTGATTGTAATGCATCGTGTACAATGTAAACATGCAATGTTATTGAGTGTCCAATTGCGGACATCATCAAAAGAGGGAGGTCACAAAGTACATGTAAACATGAAAACAAACAGCTATACGCTGGATGTGTTAGATGTGTGAAATGTGTTACATCATATAATAAATTTAAGCACACTTAAGTAACATGTTTGATATGATGTGACCTGCTCCTTTAAGAGTTGAGTATAGGATTTTCCCTTGACACATCATAACATTAAGACTAATGTGACACGCAAATCATCATAACATTGAAAAGTACAATGTTATGCAAATAATAAACGTAAGGGGTGACACGATGAAGTGAATGACCTCGACACTGTAATGCCAAGCACATTTGTATTATGAGCAATAGAACGTAAACACTACTATAATGTTATAAGTCCCCGCTCCATTGACTCCATTGATGTAGAAATGATTTTTTTTTTCTAAGTGCCGTCCCGGCAACCTTGTCGATCGTTCTCCCCTCCAACTTGCCAACTTTAGTTGGCGGGACCAATTGCCGATGAAATCTCCATTTCTGAGTGCCGATCAGCACCGATAAGCTGATCGGGGCTACTTGAATACAGCCGATTTCAAAAAGTGTCGATAAGTGCCGATAAGTGGGTTATCGGCAGCCGCATGCCGATAAAAAATTTTCGGCAAGAAAAACTGCCGATTTTGAGCACTTATCGGCGCTTACTGAATCTCAAATTCAATTTTGGCGGGAAAATGCCGATAAAAGCCTTATCGGCGCTAACTGCATGAGGCCCTGTGTCAGGAAGATCCCAGCCAGATGTCAGCGCTACAAAAGAGGGGCGTTTGTCACAATATATATATATACATACACATCTGGAGACACTACTAATTAGAACTCCTCCTTCCCCTTCTCCCCCTTATTTCAGGGATGCAAATCCATTCTGCTGATTAGTAGAATCTGCAATCCATGGAACGGTTGCTCTGTTACAAAAAAAAAATGATTCTGGGGCCTATGCAGAAAGGTCTGATATGTCAGTTATCAGCAGCTTTTCGTCAAAAAAGCCTACTGCTATCCTGTAAGCTCCAATATTTTGGCAATACTAGAAAATTTCGTAAAATTTTTTTTTACGAAAAAAAAAATCGCCAAACGCGAGGCGATAAGCCACTTATCGGCACTTATCGGCAGTTTCTCAAACACGCTAAATTTTAGTAGCCCCGATCAGCTTATCGAGTCTGATCGCCGCTCTAGAATTGAGATTTCTTCTCTGAATCACCTTGCCAGAAAAAGTTGGCAAAAAGGTGGGGAGAAGCTGCCGAAAAGTGGCGGGAGGGCACTTAGAAACAAATATGCATTTTTCCTTCATCGGATTGATGCGGGAGACTCCGTAGCTGATATCCATTAATATCAGCACCGGAGACCCCCGGCATGAATCAGATGCATTTACAGTCAACTTCATTACCTTGGCGGCTAACCGCTAAGGCAATGAAGGGGTTAACCACCAGTGCCATGCTTATTGTGGGTAGCGGTGGTGGGTGAAGGTGGTATTTGGCCCTTGATGGGTGTTTAGGCCTTGTGGGGGGCTTGCGGGTGGACTTAACCCCTTCATTACCATAGCAGTTAATACCACTAAGGTAATGAAGGGGTTAATCCCTCCCGCTACCCATCCAGTAGGCCTAAACACACATACTTGGGGCTAATACCCCCTTCACCCACCACCGCTACCAACAATACAAAAAAAAAACACACAACAGCCCTACTAGCCACCTCCTAGGCCACCAAAAACCATTACAATATTTAATAAACAGCAATACACAAACCACCCACCCCCTGTGCCCACACATAAAACCATTATTTATTTTTTTAGACACAGGATTATTATCAAAGACCAGTGGGCCCCACAGGGCCCCATGGTGGGTTCACACGGTGTCCGGGGGCTCATGGGTGGTCCCTGCTAGGCTCTGTGGGCCTCCAGGTTGTCCCTGTTTGTGTCTAGGGGTCCCTGGATCATACCCACGGGTGTCTGCGGGCCCTCGGGTGGTTCCCATGGGTGTCTGGTGGCCCTTGGGTGGTCCCTGCAGGTGTTGGGGGCCCCACAGGAGTCCCCGGGTGGTCCCCACAGGTGTCTGGGGGTCCTCAGGTGGTCCCCGTGGGCGTTCGTTGGTCCTTGGGTAATCCCCGTGGGTCCCCACTGGCCGCAGTACCATTCCTGTTTTAAAAAAAAAAACAAGAACATGGCCTACATTTCAATAAATACACCTCCCCTAAACATACAGTACTGTAATGTGCAAAATAACTATTATCCAGATATTGATAATAGATTATTTGCCTATTACCAAACAGGACATCAGCCAGCATAAATAAAGTAAATTAAAACTGTTCTACTTACCCCTGCCAACATGAAGGGTGTCCTCGTCAGCATACTAAAGAGCCATGTCCTCCGATGCCAGCAACAATATGTAACAAAAATCAATTTAATGGCCCCTAGCACCTAAATCACCGTATCGGTTAATAACCACTATAGTTATTAAGGGGTTAATCCACCCTCCCCCACAACCCACCCCGGACCCACTATACCCACCCTATACTCATTGAGTGGCATAATAGTACATCATACCCATACAATATGGGCATAATAAGCTACTACAGCAGTCTATCGTCACACTAATACAAAAGCATGAATGTCAAAAAACACAAGAATAAAACAGATACAGCAAGCACCAAAACACCCAGAAACAAAAATTAAAAGCACTAACCAACCAAGCAATTAACTAAATAAAACCACTAGCTAATCAATTAATGAAATACATCCATGTTTTACATGACCTTGCATGAATTTAATGATGTACTAGTTTGGGATTCCCCAACCTTTGATACAAGTGGTGTCAGGCTTTGTGTTGTTGGCCAAATTTGGAAGGCAAATGTATATATGCATTTTTGTTATTGATTGCTTAAACAATATACAACATAATATCCCCATCACACAGAGAAAAAACATCTCTACATACCATGCAAAATAAAATACTTTGGCCCTCATTCTGTAAGATGTGAGCGCAGATGATGTGCTATTGCATGAAAGTCCCCATTAAAGTCAATAAGACTTTTCATGCTATAGCACGTCATCTGTGCTATGATACCTTATGCCTCGTCCAGGGTGGTGCTAAGCGGGCGAGAGTGCTCACGCTGGCCTTGATAAAACACATTGCTGCAATATGTGTGGCCAGCGTGCGAGAGCGCCCGCGCATGCTCGGCGCTTAACTGCTTGCCAAAGCAAGCAAATTTGAATCTGCCTCTCGCTCGCTCATCACGTGAGCAGTTCGTCCAGTGAGGGCGAACCAGCTCCGTGACGTCTTGGCTGCGCCCCACGACACGCCCCCCCACGCGTGCACCTACTGCTGCGACACAATTTATTCGAGCAAATACCCAGTATGTACCTGGCAGATACCTGGAATGCGCCGCTCCTCACCTCTGACAAGCCCCGTTGCATTTGCCTTCCCAGCCTGGGTTCATGCCTGGCTGATGGGCGGCTGATCTGTTAAATGATAATGATTAGGATTTAATAGGCTGCAATGCTTCGCGTGTCTACCAGATGGCATAAATTCATGAATTGTAATGCAGTATATATATATATACTGTGCAGTATTGCAGCCAACGGGAATAAAATGCTTCAATCCCTGCCTGGAAAATACCTCAATGCACTCGGGCAGAAAACAGTCACAAACCTCAATATACCCGGGTATACCCGAATTCGTGGGACTAGCCGAGCTCGAATAAAGTGTGTCGCCAGTGTAGCCGGCCACAAATCACCCGGCCGAGTAGGAGCGCGTGAAGTCATCATGCATGAGCCCCAGGACGCCCGCTCCCTGCCCGGCCACAGCCTTACAGCATAAGGGCCCTTGTTTGCTTCCTGAGAGCAGAGGCTCTGTCTCTCTTCTACCACACTGTGTCTGTAAATAAGGGAGATTTCCTGCTTTCTAAAGCCAGAGCTCTGCTGGTTCTTTTACCCCAGAAAATTTAACATATGGAAGGTAAAGGGTGTTCTAGTAGACTATTTAGGACCCTGCTGGTAGACTGGCATTTTAAGGTCAACCAATCCATAAAGATAAAAACCAAAAAAGAAAAGGTTTCAGGATTATTATAGCGAAAAAATAAATGTGGTTAAATTAGAATATTAACATACATTTTAGAGAAATATATCGTAAATGTACATGACCTTGTATGAATTTAATGATGTACTAGTTTGGGAATCCCCAATCTTTGATACAAATGGTGTCAGGCTTTGTGTTGTTGGCCAAAATAGGAAGGCAAATGTACATATGCATTTTTTTTGTTGATTGATTTTTATTGTATTTATGTATCACATGTTTTACCAGGAAGTAAAACATTTAGTTACAGTACCTCTCATTTTCAAGTATGTCCTGGGAACAGTTATGATAACACATGGTTACATGTAAATGAACAGGGTTATATATGTAGCCCCTGTAAGAAATAGTGGGCTACCAATTCTTCTCCTACTGGAGTAAGCCCTGGTAAGGGCAGGCACCAGTAGTAATCATGGGTTTTCCCCCCACCAGGCCCTGCCTTGCTTGATAGAGGTAGGCCCCTGGTTCTGTGGCAGGCCTGAGACAGAGGGGAGGTCCTGCTGACATCATAAGGAGCAGGGCTGTATCTATTTAGTGGGCTGCTCCCGTGTGTGTCTGAGTCAGTCTGGAGGGAGTATGAGTCAGTTCTGTCAGTAGCTGGAGTGTGGGGGTCATGAGTCTGATGAGAGAGGAGAATGTGACAGATAGTCCAGTCTATCCGGGGAGCTGATGAGAGGAGTTTGTGAGCTGCACAGTTCAGAGAGAGAGAGCTGAGTGAGGTTGGAGGATACAGGAGAGAAGAACTCAGAGCCCGTCTGAGTAGAGCTGATACAGCTAAAGTGGACCAATGCCCCTCACCCTGCTGAGGGAGTGATAGGGGGAGATCTAGCCTCACCCAGAGGGCTTACCCTCGGGTGGAGGTAGGGGTATTGAGGCCCCATTACAGCCATCCTGCAGGGGTACAAATCCTGGAGGAAGAGGAGAGGAGGTCAGATACCTGTGTACTGCAGTGACTAATACTGCCAATGAACTGCTGCTGTGTGCTGCATCACTGAGAAAAGACAATAAAGACATTGCTGTTTTATATAAGACTGTGTGAGATTGGAATCTCTCGCCCTGGGACCAGGGCTTTCTCTGGTGAGATTCAAACCTATCCCCTAGATTTCACCAGAGAATGGAGGCGCTGCACCACAACCACTAAAGAATGGAGGCATATACCTCAGAAGCCTGGCCCTGTTATCCCCCACACCAACGCGGGAGACTCAGGCTCTCCTGTTCCAAGCAGGTATGCACCACCATATGCATGTAGCCAGCCCTCAATACACCTTAGAAGCATGATCTGTGTCTGGGGGGGGGGCATGGGCTACATATATTATATTATATGACTAGCTGATATACCCGGCGTTGCCTGGGATTGAATGGTCACGCTCCCCCTCTCTCTCCACTCACCCCCTATCTCCACTCACCCCCTATCTCCGCTCCCCATTGCCCTCTCTCTGTGGGTGAGCTAGTGACTGGGTGAGTGAGTTACTGGGGCGGGTGAGTGAATGGGGCGGGCGGGCGAGTGAATGGGGCGGACAGGCGAGTGACTGGGGCGGGCGAGTGACTGGGGCGGGCGAGTGACTGGGACGGGCGGGCGAGCGACTGGGGCGGGCGAGTGACTGGGGTGGGCGGGCGAGCGACTGGGGTGGGCGGGCGAGCGACTGGGGCGGGCGGGCGAGCGACTGGGCCGGGCGAGTGACTGGGGTGGGCGAGTGACTGGGGCGGGCGAGTGACTGGGGCGGGCGAGTGACTGGGTCAGGCGAGTGACTGGGGTGGGCGGGCGAGTGACTGGTGCGGGCGGGCGAGTGACTGCGTGGGTGAGTGAGTTAGTGACTGGGTGGGTGAGTGAGTTAATGACTGGGTGGGTGGGTGGGTGAGTTAGTGACTGGGTGGGTGGGTGAGTTAATGACTGGGTGGGTGAGTTTGTGACTGGGTGGGTGGGTGTTAGTTGCTGGGTGGGTGGGTGAGTGAGTTAGTGACTGGGTGGGTGAGTTAGTGAGTGAGTTAGTGACTGGGTGAGTGAGTTAGTGATTGGGTGACATTCTCCCCCCCCATACCGCAGGCGGCGGCCTGAAGCTAGAGGGCAGCCGGGCATCCCCCCCGCACCCTCATACGTCACGTGGCAGCGGCATGCAAATAGCTAGCGTCCCGGCATCCCCCACACCTCAGGCGGCATGAAGATAGCGGGCGGGCATCCCCCCCAGCTCACGCGGAGAGGAACCTTTGGGGAGGCGGCTGGGTGTGTACGAGGCACTGGGAGAGGGGGGGGTGGGCCACCGGCCACCCCAGGGGACAGTCAGTCCCGCTGCGGCCGCCACTACTCTGCTCCCCCCGCCGGCATGTTTTCCCTGCATTGGTGCCTGAGAACCTGCGCATACCCGCCGGCATGTTAAGGGCGCGGCGAGGTTGATGTGCGCGCCAAGGTAATGGTGCTCAGCGTCGACCATGAGGGAGGCGGTAGGAGGGTGCAGTGACGGCAGGAGGGTAAGTGTGCTGTTTCATGCGGGCCTGAGGGTGGTAAGGAGGCGGTCGAGGGTGGTGCGGCTGTGGCGCCTCTGAGGTCTGTGAGGTGCTGGGAGCAGCAGCAGCAGCTCAACCCCCGTCCCGCCCATGCAGAGGGATGGTAGCGGGGAGGTGATGAAGGGGGGGTGAAGCCAGCGGGAGGTGAGCTTTGGGTGATGTCAGGGGGGGGGATCCAGCGGGCCAGGCCGCGGGGTGAGGAGGAGAAGAGGAGAGTGGCCGGGTGGTTGTACGTGTGTCCCACCCCCCCAGCTAAGCAAGCCAGCCAAGAGAGGCGACGGTCGTGCATGATAGCAGTCGGAGATGCGACTGCTTCGAGTAGTGGTGTGAGGGACAAGTGATGCGGGAGGCCGGTGGCGGTGTATGTGAGGCGGCGGTGAGAGGGGCTGATGGTGCGGTTCGAGGGGGGGTGGTAATGCGGGTGTGAGGCGGCGGTGTGAGGGACTGATCCGGCGGGGGTGCGGATGGAGGTTGCCACCTGGGTGTGGCTGGTGGGTTTCAGCGGCAGATGCCGGGTGTGTTGTGCGGCTGGGGGGTTCCAGGGGCGCTCAGTGATGAGGAGAATCTGCGGCTGCACTGCGCTCAGAGGGGCACATGGTGTAGCCGTGGAGGGCGGGACACACGGGGGGGGGCAGCCAATGAGAGCAGTGGGAGGGCGGCCGGCCAACGGACCGACGGACCAATCAGATTGCCCCTAGACACGGACATACAATGGTTTAAAAAATATATAGATACAGTATATATGTTATTTAAGTTAAAAGGATTTAATGTGGAATTATATACACTGTATAAGTAGAAACATATATCTGATAGAATAGAATATTAATATATAAATTGTAGAGTATGAAAATTATACAATTATATTTCCGATGTTAGTAATATTTTTAAATGTGAAATGTGCTTTTGTCTTTGACATTGGGGTTGTGACAAAGACCAAAAGGGATTTCTATTTAAACTTTAGAAGTTTTGGATGCTGTGAGCAATTTTTTCATTGTAGTGATGCATTTAGAGTAAACTACGAGTGGAAAAGTATCTTACAGAATAAACATCACTTATAAGCATTATCCTCTAAGAATAATTCAGTAAAGTGCGACAGTGCCAGTTGGACACTACTATATTAAAACGCCCATTGAATTAAAGTGTGTTACTGCTTGATCAGCACTATCAGACCTTAATAAATAACCCACATGAGGGGGATTCACAAAGCTCTGATAACAGGGGTCAGAGCTTGATCAATGTTAACTGCCATGGACTTTAAAGGCAGTTAACGCTAATCTACAGTAGCTTTGATAGTCAATAGTGGAGCATTGTGAACCCTTTCACACACCCCTCATAGTCTCTTATTGCCTTCTTGGTTATTAATTGCTTAAGTAAAGAATCAGAAAAAAAGTGCCCATGGTTTTACTGGGAAGACCAACTTTTTCTGTTTAGTGGTCACAGGAGGGTGAATGCAGATGACTAGATGGTACTGGGATGCTGAAGTTTCAGTCTTCTAAATGGAGTCACAAGAGCACTGAAATTATCTACTGTAAGTAACTGATATGGTGTCAAAAGAGCTATTGTGATGATGGAGGCTGTATTTCACTTTATATGTTACCAATAATGCCAATCGATTAAAAGAAAGACACTCAAAAATAACTCCACTGCTGCTTTGATTTTTATATTGTGCTGACAATTGTAGTGTAAAATGTATAAACAAAGCTGTATGATATATGTATGTAATATACTGTTATTTGATATACTTGTAAAGAAAACATTTTTTGCGGGTAAAATATTTCCAATAAGTTAAAAAAAAAAAAAACATAAGCTTAAATATAAATACTAATTCAAAAGCAATTTTGACTATGTTGTACTCATTTTCTTACAGCAGAGGGCAGCATCTACCCACTTTTTAATAAAGTTAATAACTTTTCTGAGTTTCCTGCATCCAAACTTTTGAAATGTGTTTATTTTTATGTTTGTCTCAAGCTGTGTGTTTTCAGGGAGAGAAGAGGGAGGGAAACTCCACTAGTCTTGCACTATACAGGCTAAAAAACACTCTCCCTGCCCTCCTACTGGTTAGTTAAGTGCTTAGATGCAAGCCAGCACATGCACCTTAGGAGGGCTACGATTAAAGCAAATGGTAATATGTGACGAAAGGTTCTTTTTTAAGTACTGCATCTGTGTACTCTGCAGATAAGGAAGAAGTTTAACAGGAATATAGCAAAACCAGGCCGCTGCTTTTCTTTCATTCCATAGAATTTTGGTCAACTAGACAGTAAATTATAATTTCTAAACGTCGTCATTCTAGGCAAATTTTGTATTAGAATTTACAGATACAGCATTGCAATTATGGGTTGTATTTATTTGAATGTAGTAATATAACATAATAAACATTTTCTTCTATACTTTTTAAACTCACTTCCTCAGTATTACACTAACACAGATTCAATTTCACAATAGTCTTTCAATGTTTATATTATAACCCCCTCCTCCCCCCGGTACATTTTGAATTATATAAAACATTTTGATGTGTTATAAAACTGACAGAATTGAAATTAAAATAACCTAGCAATCACCTCTATACATCATTAAAAAATGTTTCCTTTGCTGCTGTATTTAACTATGCCACCATTTTACATTCTAGACATATAATGTGCTGAAAATATCAGCAGTTGTAGTCACCCTCAGCTACCTTCTAGTACAAAAGGCAGTTTTTAGCAACATCATCGTCCTCAGGTCAGGAGTTTGACAAATGAGTCACCACCAGAGTCAAACGGGTTGTCCAGGAAGAACTATATGTTCAGTCAGAAGTAGAATTGATGGCTGAAACATTGAGGCAGAGGGAAAAATTAATATTATTTTTATTGTTTTTTATTTGTGTGACGCGCCAACATATTGCGAAGCGTGGTACAATGGGGTACAGAGTTATGTATATTACATAAACAGTTAGATAGAGATGAGGACAAACATGCACAAACAGATACAAAGGACCCTGCTCATGAGAGCTTACAATCTGGAGGGAATGAGGGACAATGTTGAAACAAGAAGGTAAGGTATGACTCAGGTTAAAATATGGCCTAGTCTGACAGCTGAAGCCATTAAGGTTTTTTTGGGGGGGGTGGGGGGGTGGGGAGGGGGATGCTACATAGGGTGGACATTTGTCCACCCATACAGCTTGTCCCAATGGGGTTGGATGGTGAGGGGAAATAGAGGTATGGCTATTAGGCCTCCTTGAAAAGGTGAATTATCAGAGAGTTTCAAAATATCTTAAAGCTGGTCAAGAGTCTCATGGTACATAGTGGGGAATTCCAGAGAGAGGGGGCAACATAAGAGAAGTCTTACAGGTGGGAGTGAAAGGAGGTAATAAGGTGGGAGGAAAGGCAGATGTCGTGGTCAGAACGTAAGGTTTTCAATTTAATTCTATAGGCTATGGGAAGCCAGTGTAAGGTTATTAATTGTGGAGCAGTAGAAGTGAAGCGGTGATTGAGGTAAAGTCTAGCAGCAGTATTTTGGATGTATTGGAGTTGAAAGAAGTGGACAAGGGGAATCCCAACTTAGAGAAGGCTGTTGTAATCGAGGCGGGACATGATGAGTAAATGGATTAGGATTTTAGTTGCATCAGGAGTGAGAAAAGGGTGTATCTTGGTGATATTTCGGAGGTAGAGATGGCAGGACTCCGTGAGGGACTGAACGTGAGTAAAGAAGGAGAAATCAGTCAAAGATGACCCTTAGACAGGGGGTTTGAGGAGATTGGGGTGTTATTGACAGTGAATGAGAGTGTTGGTGTAGCAGTGTCAGTGGAAGGGGGAAAGAGTATTAATTCTGTTTTGGACATGTTTAGCTTTAGTTAGTGGTGAGACATCAAGGAAGAGATTTCAGAGAGACCGTTGCAGACATGGGACAGGAGAAAGGGGAGACATCAAGGGAGGAGAGATAGATTTGGGTGTCATCAGTATAAAAATGACACTGATAAAGGTTGCACCAAAATATTGCATTAGTTCACCAAGAGAAGAGCTGTAGAGTGAGAAGAGAAGAGTGCCAAGGACAGAGCATTGTGGGACTCCAAGAGAAAGAGGGAGTGAAAAGTAGGAGACTCCAGAGAAGGAGTGGAGTAATGGAAAAGGTAGTTGATGGTGATAATGATGAGTGTGGTGTTTGGTAGTGTCGCTGGCTCCTTACATAGCTCAAGGGAGCTATGTTTAATATTGAGCAGGAGTGGCAGCCAATCACAGCGCAAACCGGCAAGCAACAGCCAATCCCAGGCAAGGGCTCGACAGAGGCTCGTCTGGCTGCATCTATCAGAGGAGGGGGCAGGCTTAGGTACTCCAGACCGCACCATGAGGACGAGCCTGCTTGAGAGCAGGGAATTCAAACTGCCACAGAAACAGCGCCTGCAGGGCTCAGACCTGGCAATTGATTCCTTTAGCCAGTTCTTTATCTCCTGCTGGGTAGCGCTTCAGAGTCTGTGCAGTACAATGGGCTCTACTTCACTGCGAGCCCTATTCTCAGATCTGATGTGCTGCCTTTCACCACTCACCATAAGTCTTGGCACGTCAGCCATCCCCCACCTTTGTCCTGATCATATCAATTTTATGGAACAGCTCAGATAAGTGAATTGCTGAGTCTCCTTCCATAGAAATGATACATACAGTCACACAACACAATTTACACTTTACAGGGCTGACAGCCAAATACAATCACAGAGCAATGCTAGTTCACTAAACTGGGGGATTTGCTATCACAGGGAATAAAGTGCTTTATAGTGCAATATATTTACAGTACACATAAGTTATTTTACATTCTCACCCCAGACATTAAATACATTTGGCTGAAATAAGTCTTCTTGAGACAGTCAGTTTACACGGTTTTAGGGGTAGCTAGCTGGCCTTCACCTTTATTTTGTGAAGCCAGCTACTCCTACCATCACATCTCTTCCCTCTAGATGAGTGCTCTGGAGAAACCACCGCATCAAGTGCCTCCCAAAGCCTGGCTATTGTTGAAGTCCATAAGTCACTGGGTTTGTCTTGTCGGGAGAGACCATCTGCGTTGCCATGCTCACTGCCCTTATTGTGCTACATAGTAAAATCAAATTCTTGAAGGCCAAGGCTCCTTTTTTCCATTCTTCCCAGACACCCTATGAAACAAACTTAAGGGGTTGTGGTCCGTGATTACGGTAAAAGCTTGCCAATACACATAGAGCTGGAGCTTTCTCAATGCATCGGTTTTGGTAGTCTCCCCCTCCCATCCCTCACAGAACAGGTCAAGCGGTCCCCGGACACGGCACCCATACAGAAGTTTGAAGGGGGAGAAGCCGGTAGACTCATGCGGCACCTCTGTAAGCAAACAGTTGGTACTGCTAGCTAGCTTACCAGTCTCCCCACTCTTCTTCCACAAATGCCCACAGCATTTGCTTCAGGGTCCCATTGAACCGCTCACACAGTCCGTTGGTTTTGGGATGGAAGGGGGCTGTTCTGAGAGCTTTCATTCTGCACGAAGCCCAGAGACACTGCAGCAGTTCAGACATGAACTGTGCCTCCGGATCGGTCAAGAGCTCACTCTGGAAACCTACCCTAGTTAAAATACCAATCAAAACCTCCGCCACCTTATGTGCATCAATCGTGGCCAGCGCTACTGTCTCAGGGTACTGGTGGCAAAGTCCACCACTGTGAGGATGTAGCGCTTTCCTGATCGACTGGGGATCATGAGCAGACCCCCTAAATCTATGGCTACCCTCTGAAAAGGCTCACTGATCACCGCGAGTGGTCTCAGGGGAACCTTCACATAGTCCCCTGACTTGCCTACTTGCTGGCAGGCATCACAGGAGTGTCAAAATGCCAATGCCTCCTGAGATGCCAGTAGAAGGTCTGCAGTAGTCGGGCTCTGGTGCGAGTGCCCGCCTGATGCCCCGCCAGCTGATTATATGGGCAACATGCAGCAACTGCTGCCAATACTCCCTGGGTATCACTAATTGTCTTTCACCTGTCCTGGGTCTGGCTTTAACACCCGGGGCTTGTTCCCGGTACAACAACCTGCAATTCCACAGGAATCGATAAGACTCACTCTCGGAGGCAGGCTTGGCCGCCGAAGACTCATGACCTCCAGACTGGGATCAGAATGCACAGATTCCCTGAACTGCTCACTGAGCTCTGGCCACTCGCCGGCTGCGGTGAGCTAGCCAGGAGACAAACTCCACATGAGTGTCCCCAGCGCCCTTGTCCATCGCTCAGAACTTCTCACAGTACGCCTATTACCTGTAACAGATTCAGTGGTGCCTTCACACGAACACCCGCCTTACCCACTCGCTGGCAGGCATCACAGGACGGCAGAAATCTGCCACCTCCTGGGATGTCCCCGTCCAGTAGTAACGCTGCAATAGCAGGGCTCTCATCTGAGTGACCCCCTGATGCCCCGCTAGTGGAATAGAGAGGGCTACCTGCAACAACTGCTGCCTATACTCCATGGGTACCACTAGCTTTCATTTACCTGTCCATATCTTATCTAACCCCTTGGTCTCTTGCTCTCTATACAGGAGCCCGCGGTGCCACAAGTAGTAATCAGACCTGTCCCCTGGCTTAGACTCGGACGCCCGAAGTCTCATGCCCTCCAAGCTGGTGTCTGATCGCACCGCATCCCTAAACTGAATACCTAACACTGGCCACCAACTTGTCAAGGCTAAGTCGGGGGGACTGGGTACAGGTAAAGGGGACAGTAAGTCAGGGTCAGTATCCAACTTTAGAGAAGCCCAATGCTACATCCAACATGACAAAAATACACAGTAAAATACTTTTATAGTCTCTTGAAAAAGTGTCATTTAGTTTAACCCTTTAGCTAAAGCATTGTAAGCTTGCGAGCCACGACAAGGCAGACCCTGTTCGCAAGTCCTAACACTACCAGATAAAATACTAATATACCTCTATTAGGAGGGAGAAAGACCACATTGGATCTATATCCAGTAGAATGAAAGGATCTACTAACTTGGGAAGTGGGGAGGGGCGGGCTTAAAACCTGGGAAGGAGGAGCCACTAACCTCCAACAGCTGAAACAGCTGAAACAGCTGAAACAGCTGAGAAACCCCTGAACCCCCACAATATATATATATATATATATATGTACTAGCTGATATACCCGGCGCTGCCCGGGATTTAATGTTCTGGCACACCCTCTCTCTCTCTCCCTTCCACTGTCTCCCCCCTCTCTTTCTCCCCCATTCACAGCAATACGCCCCCCCTTCACAGCTCCATTACCCCCCCTGTTCACAGCTCTTTTCCTCCCCCCCAGTTCACATCTCTGATTCCCCCCCCCCTGTTGCCAGCTGTGATTCCCCCTGAGCTGACTGAGGTGGGAAGTGTGCCAGTCAGTGTGTGTGTGTGTGTCAGTCAGTGTGTGTGTGACTGAGTGGGTGGGTTGGTTGGTGACTGCATGGGTGAGTGAGTGGGTGGGTGACTGGGTGGGTGGGACCGTGATTGGGTCGGTGAGTGAGTGGGTGACTGGGTGGGTGACTTTGACTGAGTGGGTGGGTGAGTGGGTGAGTGGGTGGGTGGTTTGGTGACTGACTGAGTGGGTGACTTTGACTAAGTGGGTTACTTTGACTGAGTGGGTGACTTTGACTGAGTGGGTGACTTTAACTGAGTGGGTGGGTGGGTGACTGACTGACTGGGTGACTGACTGGGTGGGTGAGAGACTTACCTTGACCAGGTGGGTGGTGGTTCCTGGCAGCAGACGGTTCCCCTTATGCCCCTCTTATCTCCGTGGCATCTGCCTGGGGCAGGAGATGGGCTCGGGAAGTTGGAGGGGGGGCAAGAGTGTCAGGCTGGGGCAGGAGGGACGTGCCGCGTTTCTCCTCTGTTCCTCTTTGGGAGTGAGGGGGGAGGAGCGTGGAGTTGGCGGCTGGGGCAGGAGGGCCGCGCCGCGCTTCCCCTCTGTTCCTCTTTGGGAGCGAGGGGGGAGGAGCGTGGAGTTGTCAGCTTGTTTAGGAGGGCCGCGCCATGCTTCCCCTCCGTTCCTCATTGGGAGTGAGGGGGGAGGAGCCTGGAGTTGGCGGCTGGGGCAGGAGGGCCGCGCCACGCTTCCCCTCCATCCGGGAGCCGGTGCAGGGTGGCGAGGGTGAGGGTGAGTGTGATGGGGCGGATGGGGATGTGTGTGTGTGTGTGTGTGTGGTGAGCTACGGGTGAGGAGAAGAGAGTGGCAGTTGGGTGACGTCATAGAGCCACCAATCTGATTGGCCAGAGGCTGAGGACCAATCAGATTCACCGCATCTACTACCAGACTCACAAATTTCCCTTTTATTATATATAGATATAAGTGTCAAAAAGGAGTGCTATTGAGCGTGGCATACAGTATGTATACAACAGACGACAGAGAAGCCCAATGCTACATCCAACGTGACAAAAATACTCAGTATGCAACTTTGTCTGGCTTACCTGTCTAGTCTCCGCAGAGACTGCTGGAACTGTAGGTCCCAAATGCTGGGAGACAGGGGCTGGTTCTGCTGCAATCCTTGCTGACTGGCTCCTGGTGATCGCTGCAACAGGGGCCAGCTCAGTTGTAAAACGCAGGTACTGTAGTGCCGACGAGTATTCTAAAACAAATCTGGGGCAATCACCAACAAGACCCAGGTACATGCTGGGTACATGCTGGATACATGCTGGATACATGCTGCAACATTTCAGTGACATTTCTGCAGACAGACTAATGGCCCATCGGATTAACAGCGGGGGTCCTGGGCAGTCCCATTCAAACTGAATGTGACTGCCAGGGACCTCTGCTGTGGTAATCCGATGGGCCATTAGTCTCTGCAGAAATGTCACTGAAATGTTTGCAGCATGTACCCAGCATGTACCTGGATCTTGTTGGTGATAGCCCCAGATTTTCCAAGACAAGTTTAAGGTAAGTTTTAGAATACTCGTCGGCGCACCTGTAACGTGCCCCAGGTCATTGCCAAGTAGGACCTCGGCATCTAACCTCGGCAATACCCCCCCTCCCTCATGCCAAGTCTGGCACCCCAATCCAAAAAGACCCAGGCAACCTGGATGGACTGCGGTCTTCCATCGAGCATGGTCACTCGCATCACGGTGCCCGGGAGCAAATCCTCTGGCTGCACCATATCAGGGCGAACCAGGGTCACGTGGCACCGGAGTCCAGAAAGCCATCCGCCTGCCGGTCCCCGATGGTCACCTTCTGCAGATGTTTCTGCCGGACATCGTTGGGCTGCATCCTGACTGGTGCAACCTGATGTCCTCCGATCTCCACTGCTGATCCTGAGGTGGCAAGTGCAGGCTCTCCCATGGACGTCCCTCTGTGGGATGGCTCCAGGGCTATGCTTGGTTCCTCTGTGTGTGCCAGTCGCACACTTGCGACCTGCTTCACAGCTTGTGACCGTTGTCCCTGATGGGTCCCCCGGACTGGTCCCGGTCTGGACAGTCTGGCCTGAGATGTCCGACCTTGTTGCAATTAAAACACAGCCTCTCGTGTCTCGTGGAGGAGCTTGCGCGACTAACAGTGACGTCATTGACTGGTCCACTGAATGCAAAGTTTCTACTCGGGCTCTATATTGCTCGTTGATATAAAGACAAGCAGTACGTATGGACATTTCGAACTAGTCACCAATGAGATGTCACTATTACACCACAAGGACTTCTAATCCTCCATTTCCTGATACTTACCTGACTGGAACGATACCATCTTGATAGAAGGGACGCCAGCTCCGAAACAGATCTTTTGTGCCACTACTGAGAGACGCCACTGCCACTGACGAGCCGTGTCGAACCCCTGATACCATCGCCACGAGATGTTTTCCTTTCGTGTACTTACCTGCTGACTAGTAACCTCTGTGTTTATCACAGTCAATGCTTTAACCCTACTTATCTGATGTACGCAGATTTCTTACGTTTTAATTGATAAAACACATTTTTATGTACTTCACTATGTGCGTTTTTGCGCTGTTTTCTTGTGTTTTCATTTCTCTCGTGTCTAATCTCTGCAGCTTTGGGTGTGTTGTCTTCTGCTGCAGGCTTGAAGGTCCACTGAGGGGTGGTTTTGATTCCCTTGGCCGGGCTGGCCACATCTTTGGGAGCCGCTCCCTTCTTCATCAGAGCCTTGCTGGCCACATACTCATCCGTCATCCTTGCAGCATCCACATGGGTTTTTGGTTTGTAGTCAAAAACCCTTGCCCTCACATCCGTGGGAAGCTGCTGCAGTAACTGCTCTTGGAACATCAAGTCCAGTAGTGTGGGAAACTTGGTGACCCCGTAACCCTCCCCCCACTGGTTCCCCTGCAAAGCCATGCAGGTGCCACAGTCCACATAGGATTCCCAAGGGTACTTTTCCCCAGTCCGGAACTTGCCCTGGTATGCTTCTGAGGTGAGGGCATACTGGGTGAGCAGCAGACATTTCACATGACTGTAGTCATCGGCATCCATGCGTGGAATACCCTGAATATTTTGTTTGGCTTTCCCGGATAGCAGTGGACGCAGTCTCATCACCATGTCCCGACATGGGACCCTGTACCCGAGACATTGCGTCTCAAAGTCATTTAGAAATGCATCTATTTCATCCTTGCCATCCACGAACTTTCTGAAGCTGTGGTGGTCCACCCGGGGAATATCTTGTTCCCCGTTGACAAGGTAGGGATGTGGGGCTTTTCCATGCACTGCGGCCAGCATACATATGCTCCACTGCAGTAGCCTTTTCTCCCCATGCAGTCAGGAGCGCTGTGAGCCCAGTGGCAGTAATTCCAGTAGCAGTAGTGACTACCTCCTCTGCGCTCGCTGGCGCCAAGCCACCATTATTCAGGTGGTCACTTGTTTCATCCCCATGTCCTTGCATCTCCAGAGCTGGATCGACCTCCTGCACTCCGGGCTGATTGATGTCCGCTGCCACAGCAGCTATGGGGCCAGACTCCTCCATTGGAGCCAGTCTGGCTTCATGGATCTCCAAGTCCTCCTCCAGTTGTGGCATTGATCTGCCGTCCGTCGGCAATCCATAGCCCTCACATCTCTCCACGATCCGAGCTCGGTCCTAGGATCAGAACCTTCATGAGCAGTTACTCATGTCGGGATGTATAGCACAGGGGTATGGGCAAATGGCAAGGTGAATTATCTCATGCTTCTTGTGAAGTGTGTGTAATTTACCATTTGTCTTGAGAGCTCGCAATCTACGAGTTTCTCCCACTATGTTATAGAATCCCGCAGGAGACTATACCATAGGCTCAGTCAGTGTCCCACTGCTGCCACCAGTAAATAAGCTTGTCACGGGAGCCCAAGACTTATACACAAATTAATACCGGGATTCTGCTCTGACACACATGTTGGGTCAAATAAATTGTAATTTATTACTTTTCAGGCAGACACACAAATCTTCACAATATACACTCAATAAAACACTTACTGGGATGGGGAAACGAAAACAAATGTCTTTGGAACGAAACAAAGTCTCAGGGCACCCCTGCATGCATGGAAGTGGGTGCGCAAAAGGATCTGTGTAGCAGTTCCTGGCTAGGGCGCAACTTCCCAGCCCTATATCTATGCCAACAGGCAAAAGTTAGTTCAGTCCTTAAAGGGTTCGTTTGGGAATCCTTAGCTCTAACGAATTCCAGAAGAGGGGGTTGATCCTTGGTTACGATATTATTAACCCCTCACACTCCGGAACAGCAGATGCTGGAACTTGGTCAAATAATTGTTAAAATCAGGTGAATCTGACTGGGACTGGGCTGCTGGCATTTTTATAGGGTTCAGGGTCCTATACTTCACATATGCACCCAATCCTGCCCGTGGGAATATTTTCCCCACCTATCCCCGACTTCCCAGAACTTTGCAGAAAGGGCAGGATTTGCCTCCCTGTTTGCTCAGAGCATGTGTCAACTTCACACCTGAGCTCCTTGGCATACCGGGGTCAGCCCCTTACCTGGCGACAGTAAGTTTGGGGTTTGGCCACCAAGTGTGAAGTACCCATACTTTACACCGGTATCTGGCACTCACAATATCCCGGTCATCCTAACAACTAGGATTGCTAAGGCTTTTCAACTCCGGACTTCTCATAGACATTGAGGCGTCCTCTTTGCAGTGTGTCTTTGAAGCACGGAGTTGAGAAATCCCTCAGTTCATTCACCCCATAGCATATTTGCATGCTAAAGGATTTTTCCCAGGCTCGCGGGAAAAAAGTTTTTCCTGTCTTCACATTTATAACCAAAAGTATAACACAGTTTATTAATACAGTAGGTTCTGCTGGTGCCACTACTATAAACTTTATATGTGTGTGTATGGTTTCTTTATCCCTCACTGCACTCCAAAATTAGAGTGCTAGCTTATTCCGTTCGTGAGTTATCTTAACTAATTGAACAGGCTATGATGTGGTTTTGCGGTTTAACCCAATTCTCACGTCAATTGACTTTCCCTTTTTCAAGTTATGAAGCTAACAAGGTAGTGGATACATTTGGACAGAAACCACTTCAGCTAGACCGCAAACCACTTACTCACTTAACATTGCCGTTGGGAGGTCAAAATCTTAGAAAGTGATCCCTATATTTTCAACGCGGCCACCCATACATAGCCACACGTCTTCAATCAGCGCTTGGTTTAGCTCTCAAAGCTCCCTATTGTATTGTATGTCTTTATTTATATAGCGCCATTAATGTACATAGCGCTTCACAGTGGTAATACATGTGGTAATCAAATAAATAACAGATAGTATAAATAACAGGTCATGGGAATAAGTGCTACAGGCATAAAAGTAACATTAAGGAAGAAGATTCCCTGCTCCGAGGAGCTTACAGTCTAATTGGTAGGTAGGGAGAATGTACAGAGACAGTAGGAGGGAATTCTGGTAAGTGCGTCTGCAGGGGGCCAAGCTTTATGTAACATGTGTCCAGTATTATCTCCAGTGCTATTCATATGCTTCTTTAAGCAAGTGTGTCTTAAGGTGGGTCTTAAAGGTGGATAGAGAGGGTGTTAGTCGGGTACTGAGGGGAAGGTCATTCCAGAGATGTGGGGCAATCAGTGAAAAAGGTTTAAGGCGGGAGAGGGTTTTAGATACAAAGGGGGTAGAAAGAAGACATCCTTGAGAAGAACGCAAGAGTCTGGATGGTGCACAACAAGAAATTAGGGCTGATATGTAAGGAGGGGCAGAAGAGTGTAGAGCTTTAAAAGTGAGGAGAAGAATGGAGTGTGAGATGTGGGATTTGATCGGAAGACAGGAGAGGGATTTCATGAGGGGAGATGCTGAGACAGATCTAGGAAAGAGTACAGTGATTCTGGCAGCAGCGTTTAGGATAGATTGTAGGGGAGACAGGTGAGAGGCAGGAAGGCCGGACAGCAGGAGGTTACAGTAATCAAGACGGGAGAGAATGAGGGCCTAAGTCAGAGTATTAGCAGTCGAGCAACAGAGGAAAGGGCGTATCTTTGTTATATTGCGGAGGAAAAAGCGACAGATTTTATATATGTTTTGAATGTGAGAGGCGAATGTGAGAGAGGAGTCGAGTGTGACCCCTAGGCAGCGTACTTGGGCTACTGGGTGAATAATCGTAGTTACAACAGTAATGTGGAAGGAGGTAGTAGGGCCAGGTTTGGGAGGAAGTATGAGGAGCTCTGTTTTTGCCATGTTAAGTTTAAGACGGCGGATGGCTATCCAGGATGATATAGCAGAGAGACATTCAGAAACTTTGTTTTGTACAGCAGGTGTAAGGTCGGGTGTTGCAAAGTACATTTGTGTGTCGTCAGCATAGAGGTGATATTTAAACCCAAAAGATGTTATTAGGTCACCTAGAGAGAGTGTGTACAGAGAAAAGAGAAGAGGTCCCAGTATAGAGCCGTGAGGTACCCCCACAGAGAGATCAATAGAGGAGGAAGAGGTGTTAGCAAAAGAGATCCACAATCAGAGTAGGTAGGCAGAGCACAATCCAGTGACATCCAGGGCAGGATAGAAAAACTTGAGAAAAAATCCCAGGCAAACTCCGAAATAGACAGATCAATTTATATGGAGGGGTACAGAGACATTACTGCATACCTTCATCGATAGTTTGAATAACAACAATCACAACCTAAAGCTCACGATACAGTACAACAAGAATAGGATTGAATTCCTAGACATTACTATATCTAGGACAGAAGTTGGTACTACCGAGACAAGTATCTTTAGAAAACTCACTTCAACTAATAGTTTATTAAGAGCCAACAGCCACCATCCTAAACATGTCACCAATAACATCCCTACTGGACAGTTTCTGAGACTGCGACGAAACTGTTCCTCTACAGAAGAATTTGTCAGACAATCAGTGGATATGTCCAATAGATTTCGCACTAAAGGATATAGTAATAAGCTAATCAAAAAAGCTTACTATAGGGCCCTGACATCTGTTAGGACAGAACTTTTGTCACCTAAAAAGACTATACCCCAGGAGGATGTAATTAGATTTATTTCTACATACAATAATCAATCACAAGCAACTAAAACCATCCTACAAAAACATTGGTATATTCTACTTGAAGACATTGATTTACGTAAAGTTCTTAGGGATAAACCTATAACAGGATATCGTCGCAACAAAAACATTAAGGATAGGTTGGTTCATAGTCATTATGAGAAAACCCAGACAAAAACATGGCTAGGCCCTAAACCATGCTCTTATCCCTGTTCAAGGTGCAAAGCTTGTTCCTTCATGCCAGTTACAAAACAGTTTCTGGATTCAATGAAAAATACAATTTTCAGGATTAAAGACTTTATAAACTGTCTAACTTGTGGAACGATTTACCTTATGACGTGCGACTGTGGTATCAAGTATGTGGGTAAGACCCACAGACCTCTAAAGACGAGGATTTTAGAGCATATAGGCAATGTTCGTAATGCCACAGACACTCCCATTGCTAGACATGTTATTGAACATCACAAGGGAGATTCAAAAGTTATGCAATTTTGTGGAATTGAGTATATACAGTATATATTGAGTATATGGCAACTGGGACCAACGACTGTTACAACAAAAATGTCGTTGGATTTTTCAATTACAAACCCTGGCCCCTATGGGACTAAATGAGGGATTTATTTTTTCCCCTTTCATCTGATCTTTATGTATATATTATATGATTTGGTATTTATTTGGAAATTAGTTTACAAATCATTAGATGGTATGGCTAACTTTGACACATCCACTTCTACACCTGTACATTACACATATCACATATTAGATATTTTTCTTATTAATTAGACCTGCATTGACCAGTAGGGGCAGGTTTTTCTATTTTAGTAACACTCCTACTCTTTACCACATCCTACACTGTTTTAGTTGTTCACATATTTAAGTTTACTTACCTGCATCAATTATCACTTTAAAAGACAACAATAGATATTTGATCTATCTTATTTTATGGTATTGGGTAATAGTCTAAGTTGGACCCTCTACACATTTTATAACTGCACTTTACACACACACTAGCATATTACACACATTACTTTTCAGATAATATTTACCTTCATTATACTTATACTGATCAGTATGGTCACTTCAACAACACCTCTACACTCCTATTCAACATCAGTCCACAATTGGACGTTCATCTATTAATGTTTATTATCACTACATATTAGGGTAGGAATTTAGAGATATTACTACTTAATATCTGACGTTTATCATTTTGTGGGGTAATATGTATTTGGAAGGATCACTAATACATTTCTACACCTGTACATTACACATATTACATATTATTTTAGGCTCTGACTTAACTTGACCTGTATTGACCATTGTGGGCAGGTTATTTGTATTATAGGAAACATTCCTACATAGTAACCATGCGCCTTCAGTGAACTCTTTAGCCCAAATAAATATCTGACAACAATTGCACACACACAATTTTTATTGTTTTTATTCAATATCCACATTATTGCATACAGAGTCTGTGTATAGCGCGCCGAGTATTTCGCATTGATATCCCCTTTTCAACAAACAACTATATATACAAGATCAACAATAATGTCCAGTTGGTATCCCAGAGGTTAATTTTGGATGCCAGTGAGTCTGTCTTACCTCCTGGTTGGACAGGAACTATTGGTTCATAATCCACCTATTATGGTTGGGGGATGACCCGTCTGAGAGTATTTAAAGATCACTGCTGGGATCATACTCCTATCCCTCCTCCCCCTGATGAAGCGTGGTGAACACGTGAAACGTGCGTCGGGAACGTAGGACGTCACGTCTGTGACGTCACTCGAAGTGGCGACATCCTACAGTATCATACGAGCGGGCTTGTATCATGCAGAGGCATTTATTCCGGTTTACTGCTATAATGTTTACCATTGTATTGGAGACTGTTGCAGCATAAAAGACTGTGTTTAAACTATTTTCCTTGATACTGCTATTTGCAACAAACCGTGTGTATTTAGTGTTTGTTTCTCAGTTCATACATGTGAGGACTGTTACGCCGGTGCTGCCCGCAGACCAGACCCATCCCCTGAGCTGAAGGGGGAAGTGGTAATACACGCACCCGCAGCAAAGGGAGCGTGTCCGGGGTGTGGTATGAAGCGTTGCCAGGCCAGGTGTAGTAAGGTAGACAATACTTGCCGGTACCGGTTGTAGAGATAGAGTGAAGGATGCCTCGCCGAAGTCAGGGAGTGGAGAGTGGAGATAGGTCGTTGTCCAAGCCGTGTTCAAGGGGTTACCAGAGTGTGCATTGTCCAAGGAGTGCCGAGATCGAGAGCCAGAGGGGGTAGTCGTACAAGCCGCGTCAGAACCTGTGAAAACACTGAGAGAATCCAGAAGTACTTCCATACAGAGACTATGTCGAGCAAAGACTGAGAGCAGAGAGGAGCTAGATAAAGCAGGAAGGTCCAATTAGGAATGGAGGCGGGACAGGAAGAGCTACAGGGAGACACTGCAGATTGGTGCAGGCATAACAGGCCAGGTGAGTCTTGTTAGTAACCTGAGTATGCCCGTGCAGTGTGCGGGGGCGGAGCTTGAGGTCCGGGGGACGGGAATAAGAGTGTGCAGACTGAGCGTGCTCCGTAACTTGTGTACGTGTGTGAACCGAGCCAGTGGATGTGCAGGTGTGCGTGCAGGTGTGCGTGCAGGAGGGCGTGGGCGCGCCCGGCTCTGAGCAGAGGAATCGCCGAGGGAAGTGATCCCGCGACGGCGGCAGGGGCGAGGAGCCGTGGAGGCCGGTAAGGCAGGATTGTTTTGTGTGTCCAGGGGCTCCCTGCGGGAGGGAGTGCTCTGTGTGGGAAGCGAGGAGAACGCCGATTCCTGACAGTACCCCCCTCTTCAGGAACGGCCTCAGGATGGTCCAAGAACGGATTCTCTAGAAACTTTTTCCTGAAGGACTTAAGAAGGGCTGGGGCATGAATGTCCTTTGAAGGTACCCAGGATCTCTCTTCAGGGCCAAAGCCCTTCCACTGCACCAAGAACTGGAGCTGACCCCTGGATAGGCGAGAATCCAAAAGAGAGTGAACTTCGTATTCCTCGTTATTTTGTACAGTAATGGGATCCGGTTTATGAGTCTGATCTGGAAAGAAGTGACTGGAGATAAATGGTTTTAAGAGGGACACATGAAAGACATTGGGAATCTTCATACTGGGTGGTAGTTGTAGCCGGAATGCCACGGGATTGATTTATTCACAAATAGGGAAGGGTCCCAGGAACTTAGGTGCCAGTCTAGGAGATGGTACCTTGAGGTGGATATTCCTAGAGGAGAGCCATACCAAATCCCCTGGTTTGTAACTGGGTGCCGAACGACGACGACGATCGGCCTGTAGTTTCGATCTGCGGGAGGAGTTGAGAAGGGTAGACTGAATCCTAGACCATGCGATTTGGAGGGCAGAAATGCATTCATCTACGGCTGGTACTCCAGAAGGAATGTTGGGGATGGGAAGACAGGGAGGGTGTTGAGCCCAATCATCCTGGAAATCAGATATAAAACATCTCAGGTACTTCTCCAGGGATTAATTGATTCTCTCCGTTTGTCCATTGGACTGAGGATGATAGGTGGAAGAGAAGGAAGAAGAGATGCCCAATCTCTTCGTGAAAGCTCTCCAAAATTTGGATACGAACTGAGAACCTCTGTCAGAAACAATGGACGAAGGGATCCCATGAATCCGGAAAATCTGCTCCGTAAAGATATCAGCAAGGGCGGGGGAGGTGGATAATCCTTTAAGTGGAATGAAATGGGACATCTTCGAGAACCTGTCCACGACCACCAAGATAGTGTTCATTCCTCTGGACCTGGGCAACTCCACGATGAAGTCCATAGAAATTTGGGACCAGGGGCGGTCGGGAACTGGAAGGGGTAAGAGAAAACCCTGAGGCTTTTGACGGAGAGTCTTGCTTTGAGCGCACGTGGGGCATGCGCGAGTAAACTCCAGAATATCTTGAGACATCCTTGGCCACCAGAAATTCCGACGAATTAGATCTGTAGTCTTCTTAAAACCTGGATGACCTGCAGATTTAGAGGAGTGGCCCCAAGACAGGACCTCTGGAACAAATTTGGATGGTACAAAGAGTTTGTTGTTGGGAACGACCAAGTCCTTGGGAATGCGTCTCTGGGAGTGCAAAATCTTGTCAAGATTCTTGAAAGTAGACGTGGCGAGAATCCTCTCATGTGGAAGGATAGTCTCCAACGATTCCTCTGGCCTCTCTTCAGAAGAATGTATTCGGGAGAGTGTGTCTGCCTTTACGTTCTTGGTCCCTGGGATATAGGACAGGTGAAAATCAAATCGAGAAAAAAAAAGAGCCCAACGAGCCTGTCGTGGACCAAGGCGTCGAGCGTTCTCTATGTAAAGAAGGTTCTTGTGGTCCATGAGAATAGTAAACGGCTCTTTTGACCCCTCCAGCAGGTGTCTCCACTCTTGAAGAGCCATCTTCACGGCCAGAAGTTCCGTTACCCACGTCATAGTTCCTCTCGGCAGACGAGAATTTCTTGGAAAAATATGCACAGGGATGTAACTTATCTTGGGGCGTGGGTCTCTGGGAAAGAACGGCACTAGCGCCGCAATCAGAAGCGTCGTCCTCCAGGACGAAGGGAAGTTTGATGTTGGGATGACGGAAAATAGGTGTGGATATAAAGGCTTCCTTGAGTGTCTCGAAGGCGGAGATGGCCTCGAATGACCAAGCAGAAGGATCAGCTCCTTTTTTGGTGAGCGCAGTGACGGGTGCCACAATGGTGGAAAAACTCCGTATAAACTTACAATAGTAATTAGCGAACCCTAAAAAATGTTGTATGGCCTTGAGAGAGTTGGGTCTTGGCCATTCAGTGACTGCTTGAAGTTTACCGGAGTCCATCATAAACCCCTCATCGGAAATGATATACCCCAGGAACGGAGTAGAGGTCGTATGAAAGGTGCACTTCTCTAGTTTGGCAAACAAATAGTGTTCACGGAGACGGGAAAGGACGTAGGAGGTGTGGCGTATTTGGTCCTGGAGATCTTTGGAAAAAATCAGGATATCATCCAAGTATACAATAACAAAAATATTGAGTACCTTACGAAATACGTCGTTGATGAAATCCTGGAAGACAGCGGGAGCATTACATAAGCCGAAAGGCATTACCAGATATTCGTAGTGTCCACTACGCGTGTTGAATGCCGTCTTCCATTCATCCCCCTTCCTGATGCGCACCAGGTTATAGGCACCACGTAGATCCAACTTGGAAAAAATCTTGGCCCCCTGTAATTTATCGAACAGTTCGGTAATAAGGGGAAGGGGGAAACGATTTTTAATAGTGATGTGGTTTAAACCCCTGTAGTCGATGCAAGGCCTCAACGACCCGTCCTTTTTCTTTACGAACAAAAACCCAGCCCCTGCTGGGGAATTGGAGTGACGAATAAAGCCTTTCTTGAGATTCTCCTGGATATATTCATCCATAGCTTGAGATTCTGGTAACGACAAGGGGTAGGTCTTGGACTTGGGTAGGGAGTAACCTGGAACTAGATCGATCGGACTATCGTAAGTCCTGTGTGGCGGCAAGAGGTCTGACTGTACCTTATTGAAAACGTCCCGGAATTGATGGTAAACGGAAGGTAGAATAACTTGGGGAACAGAGGTATTGGCCAGCAGTTGATGAGTCTCGCCTTACCTCGGCCTCCAGGAAATGGGGGCAGAGGAAGTCCAGTCAATGAGAGGATTGTTAAGCTGTAGCCAAGGAAGACCAACGTTGATGGGTATCCCAGAAGCGTGAATGGCATCGAGAACTAAGATCTCCTTGTGCAGATGTGAGTACAGAAGCAAGGGAGCCGTCTCTAAGGAGATGTGGGCCGGGGTAAGAGGACGTCCATCGATACCGACGAGTGCGATGGGAACCTTCTTTCTCACGAGTGGGATGCGGTTTAACCTGGCGAATTCAAGATCCACGAAGTTTCCTCCAGCTCCTGAGTCAATGAAAGCGGCGGTAGAAGTCTTGAACTTATCGCCTGAAAGGGAGACTGGAAATGTAAGTTTCTTAGGGAGTTCACCTTTAGAAAGGGGCCGTGGAGACATTACACCCAGAGAGAG
>NC_134484.1:284297605-284300105 GCF_040206685.1 Ascaphus truei | reverse complement strand
TGTTTGTGCCCTGACCTGTGTTCCACAGAAAATTTAAAGGGTTGTAGGCTTAGGAACCACCTGGTCACTCTAGCATTCTTTTCCCTGTTTTGACACATCCAGGTAAGGGGTGCATGATCTGTGACCAACCGGAATTTTCTCCCCAACAGGTAGTATTTGAGCGTCTCTACAGCCCACTTTATTGCGAGACACTCTTTCTCTACTATGGAGTATTTTTTCTCCTGGGGATTTAGTTTCCTACTTAAATAAAGGATGGGGTGCTCCTCACCTTGAGACTCCTGGGAGAGTACCGCCCCCAGCCCTACCTCAGATGCGTCGGTTTGGACTACGAACTCTTTGGAGAAGTCAGGTGTGACCAACACTGGTTGGGCACAGAGAGCTTCTTTCAGGCTTCTAAAGGCTTGTTCGGTTTCGGGGGACCACTTTACCATTAGTGGTCCTCTTGCTTTTGTGAGGTCAGTTAGTGGGGTTGCCTTAGTTGCAAAATTGGGAATAAACCTTCTATAGTACCCAATTAACCCCAAAAAGGTCCTTACTTGTTTTTTTGTAACTGGCCTTGGCCAATTTTGTATCGCCTCCACTTTGAGTGTTTGGGGTTTGAGTAAACCTCTGCCAATAGAATATCCCAGATACTTGGCCTCCTCAAGACCAATAGTGCATTTAGCGGGGTTAGCAGTTAGTCCAGCAGACCGGACTACGTCAAGCACAGCTTGGACCTTTGGAAGGTGGGATTGCCAATCTTCACTATGGATTACCACATCATCCAGGTAGGCGGCAGCATACCGAGCATGTGGTTTTAAAATTTTATCCATCATTCTTTGGAATGTGGCGGGAGCTCCATGTAAGCCAAAAGGCAACACCTTATACTGAAAGAGGCCGTCTGGGGTTGAGAAGGCTGTCTTTTCTTTTGCCCTTTCTGTGAGGGGAACCTGCCAGTACCCTTTTGTTAGGTCTAGGGTTGTGAGATATCGGGCTTTGCCCAGTCTCTCTACAAGTTCATCTACCCTGGGCATAGGATAAGTATCAAATTTTGACACCGCGTTTAGTTTCCGGTAGTCATTACAAAACCTTGTTGTACCATCTGGCTTTGGGACTAAGACTATAGGGCTGTTCCACCCACTTTGGGATTCCTCAATTACACCTAGTTTTAGCATTTTTTTAACCTCTAAACTTATAGCCTTTCTTTTGGCCTCTGGGATTCGGTACGGTTTAAGGTTAACTCGGACCCCCGGTTCAGAGACTAGGTCATGTTCAATTACGCTAGTTCTACCTGGCCGTATAGAGAAGATTTCTTTGTTTCTTCTCACTAAATTCTGAACCTCTCGTTTCTGATGAACAGACAGGGTTTCACAGCTATGCTAACCTCTGGGTCAGTTTCTTGATTCTCTGACGGACCTGGGGGTACTAGGGTTAACAAGACTTCTCTATCTTTCCAGGGCTTGAGTAGGTTTATATGGTAAATTTGCTCAGGTTTCCTCCTACCTGGCTGTCTTACCTTATAATTTACTTCTCCCACTCTTTCCAAGACCTCATATGGCCCATGCCATTTAGCAAGGAATTTACTCTCCACGGTGGGAACCAGAACTAGTACCCTATCACCTGGAAAAAAATTCTGACCCTAGCACCCTTATTATACGTATTCCTCTGTGCTTCTTGAGCTTTCTCCATGTGTTCCCTCACTATGGGTAGGACTGCAGCAATGCGGTCCTGCATCTGGGCAACATGCTCTATTACACTTCTGTAAGGGGTAACCTCGTGTTCCCAAGTCTCTTTGGCTATATCCAGTAAGCCCCTTGGGTGTCGGCCATACAATAGTTCAAACGGGGAGAAGCCTGTGGATGATTGGGGAACTTCCCTAATGGCAAATAACAGGTACGGTAACAAACAATCCCAGTTTTTCCCATCTTTATCAACCGCCCGCCGTAACATGCTCTTTAAGGTTTTATTGAACCTTTCCACTAAACCATCTGTTTGTGGATGATAGACTGAGGTTCTGAGATGCTTGATTTTTAGGAGTTTACATAGCTCTTTCGTTACTTGGGACATAAATGGTGTTCCCTGGTCAGATAGAATCTCTTTAGGAATCCCGACCCGGGAAAACAGAACTACTAACTCTTTTGCTATGTTTTTAGCAGACGTGCTACGTAGGGGAACTGCCTCCGGATATCGGGTGGCATAATCTAATATTACCAATATATGCTGATGTCCCCTAGCAGACTTTATTAGGGGTCCTACTAGATCCATAGCAATCCGGTCAAATGGTACCTCTATTATGGGAAGGGGTACCAATGGGCTGCGGTACGCCTTGAACGGGGCGGTGATCTGACATTCTGGGCATGAGGAACAATAATTCGTAATTTCTGCCAGAACCCCAGGCCAATAGAAGCTTCGGAGAACCTTTTCTTTTGTCTTTTCCACCCCTAGGTGTCCCCCCAATGGATGACTATGTGCGAGGTGTAATACTACGTTACGGAATGTCCGTGGTACCAACAATTGTTTA